>NC_059265.1:417034-497506 GCF_017591435.1 Portunus trituberculatus
ACCCTCCCTCCTCCTTCCCTCTCTCTCTCTCTCTCTCTCTCTCTCTCTCTCTCTCTCTCTCTCTTGTCTCTCTCTTCCCACTTTCCCTTCCCTATTCCCTTCCCTCCTACCCTCCCTCCCTTTTCCCTCCCTCTCCTCCTGCTCCTCCCTCCTCTCACTTCTCTCCCTCCCTCCCTCCTTCATTCGCTCTCTCTCTTCTAATAATGTATTAATACAATGTCTAACCCACCTGCACAAAGAAGATGTTGTCAGTGTACAAAAGAGGAACACAGATGTGTTAATTGTCAATGTGTGAGACAAAACAAAAAGTGTATAAATTGTAGAAAGGGAGATGGATGCCAAAACCCCCTGGGACGTGACCACCAGGGCAGGGAGAGGGAGGAGGAGCCGGGGGACAGCCAGGAATCCCAGCAGGATGAGGAACAGGAGCGAACGATGGAGACGGAGATGGGAGGGGAGGCTGCCCTGCCATCAACACCGTCACAACACACCCCATCGCTACCGCAACACAACGTGTACGCCGCGAGACATACAAACGGGAGGAGAAACTTAGTCTGGAAAGGACTAACAGAAGAAGAAACAACCATGTGGGTGAACAACACTTACATAGAATTAGCTGGGTGGTCTACATGTCATCTGTTCGATCCACCAAAGTGTGCAGCCACCAACAAAATTGTACAAGAGATGGTCATCCTCCTCAACAATTACTTACAAGAGTCACCCCTCGCACCGTATGCGATGAAATTATTCTTCACACTGCCAAAACTCTTCTTTCAAAAGACACATAGGAATGCGAAGGTGGCGGAAAACGTGAAAGCCGTCGCAAGAAGAGTGGGTCTATGGCAGAACAACCAACTGGATGAGCTCCTGGAGGAAGCCCGAACCATCCAGAAGAGGCTGCCAAGACCATCAGGAAACCAACAAAGGCAGGAAGACAAAGCCCGTAATTTCGCTGGCAATATGCGGCAAGGACAGGTGTCCAAGGCTCTGCGGGCACTTAATGAACAGCAGTCAGGTGGTGTGTTGCCCCCTCACCAGGGAAACCATCCACCTGCTGAAGGAAAAACATCCTCCCCCCAGTGACGAAGAGGGCCTCAGGATGCAGGGGCCTTTCCGCAAGCCCAATGATGTCATCTACGAGGTGAAAAAAACTGGAGAGATGATCTGGAAGAAGTCTCTCCAGACACACGGCAGTGCTGGTCCCTCAGGACTAGACGCTAGAGGGTGGCGTCGCCTGTTGAGCGGCGCACTCTGTGGCAGTGCCGCTAACGACCTATGCGGCGCCCTGGCAGCACTGGCGAGGAAGCTTGCCACCACAAATTGTCACCACGTCGAGGCTCTCACCGCATGCCGATTAATCCCGCTGGACAAAAAGCCGGGATGCAGACCAATTGGCATCGGCGAGGTGATAAGACGCATCGTGGGTAAATGCGTCATGACGGTGGTCAAGGACGACGTGAGGAGGGCAGCGGGGAACCTGCAAGTGTGTGCAGGACAGCAGGCAGGAGGGGGGAAGCCGCCATCCACGCTATGAGGGAAATATTCAGTGAAGACAATTGTGAAGCGGTGTTATTAGTGGACGCCAAAAACGCTTTCAACACTATTAACAGAAAAACAATGCTTCATAACATTCGAGTAAAATGTCCCTCTCTGGCACAATATGTAGAAAACACATATAATGACCCATCGGATTTGTACATATGTAGTAATAGTGGTAATAGTGTTAAGGTGTTAAAGTCCATGGAAGGGACAACATAAGGTGACCCAGTGGCCATGGCGATGTACGCCCTCGGACTTTCAGTGCTGCAACAAGTTATCTCATATGAGAAAACGAGTGTGAAGCAAGTGGCGTACGCGGATGACCTGTCAGGGGCCGGCAAAATAACAGACTTGAAAAATGGTGGGGCTTAGTGAACGATAATGGTCCCATCATAGGGTACACACCCAGTGCCGCTAAGTCCGTCCTTATTGTAAAGCCTGAACACTATGACAGTGCAGTGGATAGCTTCAGTGGCAGTGGAGTTATAATAACAAAGGATGGACAGCGGCATTTGGGTGCTGTCATCGGAACAGAGGAGTTCAAGAAGGAGTACATAGGAGAGAAGGTGAAGGAGTGGATACATGAGGTGGAGGTCCTGTCTGACATGGCCAGGACTGAGCCTCATGCAGCCTACTCCGCCTACACCCACGGCTTGCAGCATCGATGGAGATTCGCCATGCGCACCATCCCAGGCATCAGCCCTCTCCTTGCACCACTGGAGGTCTCGATAAGGAACACCTTCATCCCAGCGTTACTGAGATCCCACACCATCGGAAATGGGGAGAGGGCGCTGCTCGAACTTCCACCAAGACTGGGCGGGATGGGAATCACCTCCCCTAAGAAGTTAGCGACTGTGGAGAACCTCATCTCCCTCAAGCTCACCAGGTCCCTCACAGAAGATCATTGCTCAGGACGCACATGGTGAAATAGCCCAAAGTGCAGTCACTGAGCAAAGACGAATTATATCTAGAGACAGGCAACAACATTAACGAAACTGTCTCGAAGACCTGATAAACATCCTGCCTGCAACCACAGTGAGAAAAATCCTCACTGCACAGGAAACGGGAGCCTCTAACTGGCTAACGTCACTGCCCATCGGAGCGAAGGGCTTCAGCCTCAACAAACAAGAATTTGTCGACGCCATTGCTCTGAGGTACGGCTGGCCGGTGGAAGGACTCCCCAGTACCTGTGTGTGTAGTTCCCCCAATGACGTCAACCACACCATGACGTGCAAAAAGGGGGGATTCGTATGTATCAGGCACGATGAGGTGAGAGATCTGACTGCCAGCATGCTCAGGAGGTGTGCCACGATGTCTCCACTGAACCGACCCTCCTACCGCTAGACGGCGAGCACCTGCGCTACAGAACAGCCAACACCACCAACGAGGCTCGAGTCGACGTCAGCGCACGAGGGTTCTGGACAAGGGACAGAAAGCATTCATGGACATACGGATCTTTGACCCGATGGCCGCCTGTCACCACGAACTCTCCTGGAGGCCGCCCACCGCAAGAATGAGCAGGAGAAGATCCGAGCGTATGGGGAGAGAATCCAACACGTTGACCAGGGCAGCTTCACACCTCTGGTCTTCACCACATCTGGCGGGATGGGCTCCAAGGCTCAATGCTTCTACTCAAGACTAGCCGACCTAATGGCAGAAAAGAAGCACCAGCCAAGGAGCCATGTCGTCGCATGGATGAGGTGCCGTCTCTCATTCTCCCTCCTCATATCAGCTCTCCTGTGTCTCAGGGGGACAAGGCATTCCACTCCCATACCTGCAGATTTAAGTGGCCTTGACTGCGAGGCTACAGTGGTGGAGAGTGGCATAAGAGTAGATAGAGTAGAGGTAGAGTGAATTTATAGCTAACAACTAATGTTTATATTATAGAGTATTAGATATGGTTGGATGCCACAGTCATTAGCGAGAGTTGGGGCTAATGACCTCCAAGTAGTGGAGCCCCTAATTGACACATCAATAAACATGGGGTGGAGGTATTTTAGTAGTAGTAGAAAATAAAAAGTAGTAGTAGTAATAGTAGTAGTAGTAGTATAGTAGTAGATGAACTAGCAGTAGTAGTAGTAGTAGTAGTTGTAATAGTAGTAGTAGTAGTAGAGTAGTCGTATAGTAGTAGTAGTAGTAGTAGTAGTAGTAGTAGTAGTAGTAGTAGTAGTAGTAGTAGTAGTAGTAGTATCTCCCGCGAGTTGGTTATTGGCAGCTTCCTGTTACCTCATTATGCCCTGCCATGGATGGCAAGAAGGATTTTCTGCCAGCTCTCTCCTACACACGGTTTTTAGAACACTTTTTTATGCATTCTGATGATATCCCTGTTTTTACTGATGGCTCCAAATCCGACTCAGGCGTTGGATTTAGTGTGGTTTTCCCCTCTTTTTATCGGTCTGGCAGCCTTCCTTCAGTGGCATCCGTTTTTACTGCGGAGCTGTCTGCCATAGACCTAGCTTTACAAATAATTTTTACTCTACCGGTTTCGTCTTTTACAATTTTTAGTGACTGTCACAGTGCTCTTACTTCTCTCTCTTACACTATATCCTTTAACGAGTTTAACCCTTTGGTTTTATCAGCCCTGGAGTGGCTATACCTTCTTACACAACGAGGATATCGTGTTGGGTTCTGTTGGGTTCCTGGTCACGTTGGTGTTCCAGGGAATGAACGCGCAGATCGCCTCGCTAAAGAGGCAGCAAGTCGCGCTCCATCTCCAGCGTCTGTTCCGTTTCGAGATGTCTTTCCTCTAATTCGTGAGGCAGTTGCAGCAATCTGGCAGAGGAGATGGCTAACGGGGGTCGCAACCTCGAAAATGGGAAAGATCACTATTTCCTCTATCCCTCACTGGACATACACCCATGTTCGAGATCAACGTTTACAGACTTTATTGGCGCGACTGCGTATAGGTCACACGTACCTTACACAGAGGTACCTGTTGACCAGGGACCCTCAACCTTACTGTGATGACTGCCTGGTGCCGCTTACCGTGCGGCACCTATTGGTAGAGTGCCCTAGTTTGATAGAGTTACGACACCGCTACCTCTACCGCTGTCGCGGTAGAGATAGCGGTGTCTATTATATCTCAAAGGTCCTTGGGACAAAGTGTCTGGCCCAAGGCCATGATGTTTTTAGATTTTTGGAAGAAGCTTGGCTTCTCCCAAAGCTGTGAATTTTATTTAATTTTATTATATGTATTTTAATGTTTTATGTATATTATTGTAGCTTTTTGTTTTTAATTACCATTAATTTTATCGTTTTTACTTGTTTTAGTTATTTTACGATTTGTTTTAAACCTTTTGGTTTTAATTTAATAGTTTCATGCGGCGCCATATGACCTATGCTGTTGCGGCGCCTAACACCAAATCCTCCTCCTCCCATCTGGGGAGAAAGCCAACTTCCGGTTGAGTCGAATGGGGCCGCGTGAATCCAACTTCGGGACAGTAGCGGGGCTTCCTGAGACGGTGACGTGGAGGGTTCACGAGACGGTGGCGTGGAAGGTTCACGAGACGGTGATGTGGAAGGGGAGGCGGAGAGGTGGCGAACAAGTTAACAAGCGGAGGAGGGAATGGTAGTGGAGTATGTTACGGGCGGGCCGTAACAATGCTTATAAAAGCCTTTTATAGGGATGCAAGTGCATGTGTCAAGATAGATGGAGAGACAAGTGATTGCTTTGCAATAAAAAGGGATGCTGGGCAGGGATGCGTCATGTCTCCTTAGTTATTTTACATATATATATATATATATATATATATATATATATATATATATATATATATATATATATATATATATATATATATATATAAAGGTCATTGGTGAATATATTGCGGCTAGTTGGGGTAAGAGTAAGCCAAAGGTCATTGGTGAATATATTGCGGCTAGTTGTGGTAAGCGTAAGCCAAAGGTCATTGGTGAATATATTGCGGCTAGTTGGGGTAAGCGTAAGCCAAAGGTCATTAGTGAATATATTGCGGCTAGTTGGGGTAAGCGTAACCCAAAAGTCATTGGTGAATATATTGCGGCTAGTTGGGGTAAGCATAAGCCAAAGGTCATTGGTGAATATATTGTGGCTAGTTGGGGTAAGCGTAAGCCAAAGGTCATTGGTGAATATATTGCGGCTAGTTGGGGTAAATGTAAGCCAAAGGTCATTGGTGAATATATTGCGGCTAGTTGAGGTAAATGTAAGCCAAAGGTCATTGGTGAATATATTGTTTAATAAAAATATTTTTTGAAAAATTGTATCTTGCGTGTTAATAGTTTCCAACGGACGATTACCTACTTAGAAGAATTTGTTCTACTCAATGAAAGGGTTAGAAATATATTAATGAAATTAATGTAAGATGATACAGACCTCATCCGAATAAATGCTCTTCATTGTTGCTCCAGTGTAATGCTGCAGGGGTCCTTAGTCTTCATTGCTGCAACAAAAATGTATGCAATTAAATAACTTGCATTGGAAAATTAACTGCTTCAGTGATAAATGAATGCATTCATTACACTGTAAATGACTGATATTGTCCAACTGTAAAATATGTCTGATAACAACCCTAGTACATGTCTGCAAGTTTTCTGCCAAGTTAGGAGAAAGTACATCATGCTGACTTAAGGCGCGTTTTTGATAGTCCACGCTTAAGGCAGCCTTAAGCCTGGCTTAAGGCTGACGTCATTTTGTGTTCTTTCATGTCCCCAAACTTGAGCCAGAGTGTAGCCCACCTTAAGGCAGGGCCGGCCAAACTCAAGCCAGCTGCAGAGCAGGCTCGACTTTCCGCTAGCCAGTTGTGACGTCACATGTAAATAAACAAATGATACGACATGACGAATGAATGCTCCATTAGCTGCTGTTGATAGTTCTGCATCAAACTGAATGCTGTTTCAGTATCTTCTGGTATCTCTGGCAAGTCTGGAAACATGATGGACTGGACTGTTGATGCAGGGAGGAAAGATAAGTTACAAAGCTGCAGCATATCTTGCACTTCCTGTTCGTCCGCCATCTTTATTGTTGTCATCTGTCAGCTGGTGACTGGTCACGTGATCGAAGGTCTAGTAGGCCCGTTTTCCATTGTCCCAGGTTCTGCTTAAGCCTGCCTTAAGGCGAGGTCTAGCCGTAGGGGCATTAAAAACGCAGCTTTACTTAAAATGGAGTCTTGCAAACTCATCTCTGTAGAGCAGTCCATTATGGGCATGATGGCCTGCAGGAGGTTGCTCGGCTCCATCACCATCCTCTTCGTCATCCATCCATATGTTGTTCTCTGCCTCTGCTGGTGGTTGGTCATCTTCCAAAAGGAGTTGAATATTTCTTTGTTTGCATATGTTGTGCAGTACACCACAGACAAAAATAATCTTGCAAACTTTTGCTGGGGGAGTGACACGAATTTCGCTGTGGAGTACGTGGAATCTCCGCTTCCACTGGCCAATACCTCTCTCCACAACACTTCTTGTCCTCTTATGAGCTCTGAAATTTATAATATTGTTAGGTCGGGGCAGGTACAGTCAGTATGCTTGTATACGGAGAACATAAAAAGTTAACTCATGCACTGCTGGTAATATTGAGGATAATGCTGTCCACTTTAGCAGTAGAATAAAAACAATTTCTGCCAAAATTGCCAAAGAATGAAATGTTCTTATAATTGTCTAAACATTAAACAAAAAATCCTTTAATTTTTGAGATGTTGGAAACTAAACTAATACCATAATTTGACCTTTACCTTGGAACTACATTGAAACGAGCTATTCGTAATGCCGCCTAATCATCTCATAGATTTACATACTACCAATTATTCCATAACTTGTCTAAAAAAAAGGAAAAAAATAATAAAAATCCTTGAATTCTAGAGATTTTGCAAAATGAACTAAAACTATAATTTGAACATTCTTAAACTTTGAACTTCATTGTAAGTAGCTATATTCAATGCAGGCTATTCATCACTAATTTACATAATGCCAAGTAATTGGTATCCAGGCTGGGGTCGAAGATATGGGGTCAGCAGCCAAGTCTTGCTCCCATACCCACTGTCTCCAAGCAAATGGCAACCAGATGGTACAACACCCGTCTCAAACATGGTCATTAAGCCACTTTCATTCAGGATGCGAGAGTCATGAACTGAGCCTGGCTATTTAGCTTCCAAGTCAATTATCCTATATTTGGCATCAAAGACCACCTGTACATTGATGCTATGGTATCTCTTGCGGTTGACGTACTCTGCCTCAAACTGACTTGGTCTGACAATTCTTATGTGAGTTCCGTCAATTGCACCAATAACGTCCGGAAACCCAGCAATTGCCCTAAATTCTGCCTTTGATTGCTGTTGATGGTGATTAGCAGGAAACTATATATATATATATATATATATATATATATATATATATATATATATATATATATATATATATATATATATATATATATATATATATATATATATATATATATATATATATATATATATATATATATATATATATATATATATATATATATATATATATATATATATATATATATATATATATATATATATATATATATATGTGTGTTCAAAAAGAGAGGTGCACACAAGGCATCCAGTGTTTCAGTGATGACCCTGCTCACAGTTTGTTGTGACACTCCTAGATTATCACCATTGCACAGCTGCATTTTTCCAGTTGCTAAGTATCTTAATGTTATTAACACCTTCATCTCAGGAGTGAGAGCTTTGTTTGTCAGTGTTGGTCTTGAGAGCACTTTTCGCACTAAATTTGTCACAAAAACAAAACCTGCACGGTCTAGTCGGTATCTCTTGATGAGTTCACGATCACTGAGTTCATTTAGCACATCTTTCCTGTCTCTAAATACCCTTGGTTGACGCACACGATGTTGTTGTTCCGCCATGCTGACTTATGGGTGATTCATAAGCCCTTATAACAGGGTTCACCCTGTCATAGTGAGACAACAACTTATGAAACATTCATAGCGTTTATGACAAATTCATATTGCTTATGAATTATTTATGACAAATATTCACCATTTTGTTGGCTTATGACAGTTTCATAGCAGTATGACAGTTTTATAAGTAGCTACCAGCCCTGGTGCTTGGACTGGTGGAAGGTACGAGACTTTCCCGTCTCTCTACGTGTCCCGCGCTGAAGCCTTGACTGCTCGCCCTGCGTCGTCTGCCTCACCTAGACTTGTTCGAGTGGCAGATACGCCAACCAGCCAGCAAAGTGAGTCTCCCTTACCCACCATCACAGAAAAGTCAAGAGAGTGTGAAGAGTAAGCCTAGTCGCTTGCGTAAAAAGTAAAACCAACGCCTAAAACTGATAGATTACCTACAGTTTATAACCTCTATAGTTACTACAATTATGGATATAAATAACTTACCTTTTGCTAATATAGATAACACATAATTAATTTCTTTATTAAATACTGACATGCACAATAATTTTCCTCTTAATATTTTGGACACTATGATTCATGATCCTTTTCAATACATCAGTAATGACTTAGTAACAGATAATTTAAATATTAATTATTTCACTCCAACTTGTAATTATTTATTTTGTGATTGTACTAATGGTAATAACCATGTAAAAAACAACCCTCAATACTTGAATGTACTTGCTTTCAACATAAGTAGCATTCCTCATCACTTAGATTATTTCATTGATCAGTGTGTTAATAATAATAATGAATGTTATGATGTTTTTGGGTTCTGTGAAACTCGCCTTACAGACTATATCTGCAATATCTATAATAAGGTTATCAGTCTTATTTCAATAATAAAATTACTTCTGGTGGTGGCATAGCGATTTATATTAGAAATCACTTTCAGGTTACGAAACTTACTAATATCACTTTATAGTCTCCCCATATCGAGACTATTTTCTTAGAAGTTAGTGCACCTCATGACTTTATTATTGGCATGATATATACACCACCAAACTCGAACTATGATGATTTCCTTGATACTCTTACTGATATAATTAACGACGTATCAGCTGCTATGAAACCAGTATATATTATGAGTGACTTCAATGTCAATATTTTAAATTATGAAGAAAAGAATTCTACCTGTCTAATTAATTTGTTCCATTGTTTTAATTTCTTTTCAACCATAAATAAACCAACTCGGGTAACTACACACTCCGCCACCATCCATGACCATATTTGGACTAATAATTTTGTCAATTGCGTAAATAGCGGTATCATATTCAACTCAATCAGTGATCATTTCCCCATCATAAGCTCCTTCTTAGTTTACCGTAATATACCTAGTATAAAACTTATCACAATAGAAAAAAAGGATATTTAATGCAGATAACATCAACACATTCAAAAACAACCTAATGGAATTTAATTGGAATGCCATTTCTGAACTCCACGATGTAAACCACATCTTTGATTGCTACCTTCAGAAATTTACTGAATTATTTGACAAGAACTTTCCTCGTGTCACCATTAAAATAGAAGAAAAACACCTTGGAAAGCCATACATAACTCCAGCAATAAAACAATCTATAAAAGAACGCAATCGACTACAAAAACTTTACGCTAAATGGCCTATAACATATGAAAATACATTTAAATTATATAGAAACAGACTAACATCTATCATCCGAACAGCTAAGGACAATTATTACAAAAATAAATTAACAGAACAATCGTCTAATCCCAAAAAGACTTTGACAATTATAAATACTCTAATGGGGAAAAAACATTCTAGTCCTCCAGCTTCTCTTACATTCAACAATGATAGTTACATAATCACAACACATTGCTGAATCATTTAATAACTATTTCACGGATATTGGTAATTCTTTAGTCAGTAATATTCCAGAATCCCAAGACTCGTAACACAACTATTTACCTGCTTCTGTCCCATTTTCATTTTTTCTGGCTCCAGCAACGCTAGTTGAAGTTATGTCTATCATCAACAGTATGAAAGATTCTACACCTGGTAATGACGGAATCACTGCAAAATACTTAAAGTATGCTCAGAAGTAATATCTCCCTTCTTAGTCTTTATTATACAAATCTTTTCAAGAAGGCACATTTCCCAAGAAACTACAGATAGCACACATTGTTCCCATATATAAAGGTGGCGATAACTCCATACCTCAAAATTACAGACCAATATCCATTTTACCTGCCTTAAGTAAAATTTTCGAGAAAGTCAGAGCCGAAAGACTAACAAACTATCTAAATAAGCAAGAACTGTTAACATCATGTCAATACGGTTTTCGTCCTGGTTACTCCACTGAGCTTGCAGTTCACCATTTGTGTCAATCTATGTATCATGCTATGGACTCTAAACTCTTTCAGATAACCGTTTTCTGCGACTTCAGTAAGGTATTTGACACTATGTGCCGTATGCTCGTCTCCCGATGTTTTCCTTCGTTTTGGTGATGCCAGATCAAAACTCGCTAATCTGATAACACTGTGACCTGAAGCTTTCGGTTGACGAAAATCGGTGTCTTTAACATTTTATATATGCAAGGTATCTATACTTTTCTTGTAAGAAACCACCATAGTAAATGCTATGATACTTTTATTAACTTATTTGAATAAAAGACAAATAAATAGACATACTTTGCCGAATCCTTTGTTATGGTACCGGAGTAGTGTGCTCCCAAGCGCGGCAATGTGTGAGTGAAGATGGAGAGTCCACCTGCAGTTAGGGCGTTTACTGAAAAATGAGAAAGTGGTTCTCCTCTCATTAAATAGAGGCCTGTTGTTGTGTCAAAACGACAGGCTCCCAATATACAGAGTGAGAAGAAGAAGGCCTGGGAGGAAATAAGCCAGCAATATGCTGAGATGTTTCCTCTTAGCCTAGGATATGCCGCCAGATCCACCACCTCCCTAAAACGTTGGTGGGACAACTATAAATAAAAGTAAGTGTAATCACTTCGTTTATTTTTTTATATATTAAATTTCTTACAATAAAAACTTGCAATATTTTACGGCTTTTTCTTAACTCAGTAATTCGGGGTAGAATTGTAAAGTAAATAAAAGATATTGGTGATCCAAATTTGAGTACAAGTGAAACCAGTCAACATCAAATTATAATATATAGGCTTCTACTAACGCACATGTACTTCTGTAGCAATGCCTGTTTTTCCTGAAGAATTATGATGCCAGTTATCATGTGAAGATAAGTTAGGTCAGACTAGTTTTCATCTAGTTAAGGAAAGCAGTAGCCTTTAAATTTGAAAATCAATTACTTTTTGTGTATCATAAAATGTGATGCCATCTTAGATAGGAACATGATTCTTCAAGATAACTTTTAAAAGCTCATATTGGGAACTGCTTTACAATAGGGATTCTGATAATCAGTCTTAAAGTCTACATAATTGCAAAGTGGAATGCATGTATAAAATGTATGAGTGTTCTGCTCTGTCTTGATTGTTTATTATGCACAGAATAAGCATGAATTGTTTTCTTTGTAGAGCAAAAAGGGACCAGGCAACAGTGAAGCTTCATCGGTCCATGACCGGTGGAGGTCCTCCTCTACCCAAGAAGGAGGATCCTGTTGCCGAAGCAGCAGCCCCACTCCTTGAGGCAGATTTGGCCATGGGTGATGACCCTATGGATTCCCTTTTGCCAGAATCCATCTCTATGACAGGTACTACACCATTGTTGCTATTATTAATTAAGCACCGAGGACCAAAAGAGTTCATGAGTAGCTTGTGGACGCCATATGTTTTCAGGACTGAGTCTATGCTGGGTGAAGTTATGAAGGATAGGCAGTTTTTTTTTTTTTTTCAAATAAAGTGATGTGTAACATGAGAAGGACAATATCATTAGAATAAAATTTTCATGTTGCTAAATTCAATTCATCAATCTCTTCTACTACTGTAAAACAATAAAGGCAGCTCCTTATATATTGTCAGCAGAAGTAGTATCATTATTCCATGGTTGTTATTTACTCTAACAGAGCCAACTGCACTGACGGCATCTGGAAAGGAAAGGCAACTACTTGTCAAACCTTCTCCACGTTGCAGCACTCAGCAGCCAACATTCCCTCAGGCTGCAACTCCATCTCAGAGGGGACCCACCTTGTCCCACATGAGACAAAAGGTCCGGGACAACCTTGAGGCAAAGCATGAAGAAATTAAGAAGTTCATGCAGGAGGAGCAAGCTGCCAAGAGGGAACAGTGGCAGCTTGCAAGAAAAGAACAAGAGCTAAAGACACAGCTCATGAAGAGAGAGCTCCAATGGCACGGAGAAAAGTGCCGCATGGCCCGGGAGCTTCACTCATTAGAAGTAGAATTCCTTAAAAAAAATAAAGGAATGTTGGAAAAGTAGGGGCTTTCTGCCAACATTCTCTAAACATATTTCATTTATATCATGACGGACATGCCATTTTCATTTCTTTCTCCCTCTTCTCATAACCACATTATGTATCAATAGTTAATGTTTATTCTGTGATGCAATAGTCAACTACTTGATCATCCACATTTTATGCTGTGATCTAGATATTAAGATCATGAAATAACATTATGTTTAAATACAGATATTGTATGCATACATACATATTAATTTTTTTTCTTTTGTCTTCTTAGATAGTCAGATTTTATTTATTTATTTATTTATTTCCAAATGTAGAGGATATATTTAATTTAAAATAAATATATAGTGAAAGCAGAATTCATTGGCTGTGCAACAGTGAGTCAGTCTTGAACCTACATGAAGAAAAATAAAAAATCGATACACATACATATATTAGTTTAGTATTTTACCTAGTGTGTGTGTGTGTGTGTGTGTGTGTGTGTGTGTGTGTGTGTGTGTGTGTGTGTGTGTGTCAGGTCTCCATGACCAACAACAAGAATAGACACAAATATAGCAATACAAAAAAAAAAAAACAGAAAAATGCATCTTTAAACATACTATTGTTTTGTTATTATGTACCAGTACAATAACAAACAACTGTACACACACACAAGAAATCAGAAATGATCCTCAATGATACGGCGTCTAACAGCAAACCCTCTTGCTCCATTGAAGCCTGGACCTAAGAGTGGTGGGCCCATATCAAGGTGTGGAACATTATTGTGTGGTTCATCCAAATCCAAGGGAAGGGGTATTTCATTGGAAATTGCTATATTGTGCAGGACAGCACAAGACATGATGATGCGCGTTGATGTGTCTATTTGAGTACGCAGAGGTATACAGAGGCACCCAGAGCGTCGTTTCAACATTCCAAAGGAGCGTTCCACTGACTGCCTAATTTTAATGTGAGCAGTGTTGAAGCGTACTTCTTTGTCATTTGTTGGATTTGGCACCGGTGTGAGTAAATAGCTTAAACAAGGGTAACCAGCATCACCAAGTAAGAAGCATAGCCTGTTTTCTTGTTGCTGCCTTTCAAGTAAATGGCAGACTGCAGAATTCCTAAAAATTATACTGTCATGAGCACTACCAGGCCAGCAACTGACAATGTTAGTGAATTTTAGATCCGCATCACAAACTGCCTGTACATTGATGGAAAGAAAACCTTTTCTATTTCTGTAGTGCTCTACATTGTCACCACCTGGACTTACAATAGGTACGTGTGTGCAGTCAATACATCCTATTACTCCTGGCATGGGTGCAAGTGCTGCAAACTGTTCTTCCATTGTGTCTTGTTCGGCTAAACTTGGGAACTTATTGTATTCTGGAGCTAAACTTGCCAGCTCTGTACATACAGATTTTATGCATCAGCTGACACATGACTGGTGTAGCATTAAGAAGTGTCCCACCATGACGAGACGGGAAGTAAAGACCTGCCCTGCCAGACGCACGAATCATTCGCTCCACGGAGCGACGTGGACGCTTTAGTTGTGCCCAACACCAACACCAAAAACGCGAACACCAACACCACCATCACCATTACCAACACCAACACCAACATCAATAAACAATAATGATGATGATAATAATAATAATAATAATAATAATAATAATAATAATAATAATAATGATAACAATAATAATAATAATAATAATAATAATAATAATAATAATAATAATAATAATAATAATAATAGTAGTAGTAGTAGTAGTAGTAGTAGTAGTAGTAGTAGTAGTAGTAGTAACGATAGATAATAAAGAACATAGCAGCAACACCAAGGTGAGCAATACTGATGATAACATTTAAAAGAATCAATAATACTAAACCTTTTATCATTATCATTCATGCTAATATCAATTCCACTTAACTAACTCTTAATAACAGTTTCATCATTAGCGTTGCCTTTATAATAACAATGATAATAATAATAAATACTTTATTTAGTCAATTTGTAATGATACATACACATTGAAACTCTTTGTGGATCCAGATCATTCAAAGTTACAGTTACAACCCACATACAGTACAACACACAATAAAATATCTGTGACAAGGTGAGGTCCAAAACTAAAACTATATACACTACACTATTTTAAAAACACCATGCTGTAAATTTATCCTGCATCAGAATCGAAATCACAATGGAAGCAATAACTTTACATTTTTGCATGGACATAATCATACAAATGAATTTTTATATCTAGATGTTTTCTGTGGAGACAAACCCAATCTTTTTCCAGATCTTAAGAACACGTAGTTATCATTGAAAGGATGGGTATTGTCGTTCATTATTTTCTTAGTTGTACACAATACATTTCTAGAATATAGGTCATCAAGTGTTGTTACCTTTACACCCAATTTATCAACAATTCTCACAACCTTTTTGATTTTTTTTTTTTTCAGTTAAGCACCCATACAGCGTTGTTAAACCAAAACATAGAGTTGACTCAACAGACTTATATAACATAGCAAGAATAGTATTTTCAATTCTTAGATTTTCTTAAAATTCTCAGAAAGTGAATTTGCCATACACAAGTTATTTTATCATCAATTTGCACCCCTAAATATTTATAATTCTGTAGAATTTCTACCTGTTCCTCTTTAATTACAAGATTTTGAGTACACCTCTCCCTCTTACGAAAATCAATTAACATTTTTCCTTTGTCTTTTTTTACATTTAAATTCAAATAATTATCATCACACCATCTAACAAAATTATTTACTTGAGAACTAGGTAAATATGGAATGTTTTGCTGCTGATTTATTCTTACTAATGTAAGCAAATATAATTCCTAATTAAGTAAAAAAAAAAAAAAAATGACGCTATAAAGCAGCCAACTGCTGTTTGTCACCAGCACTGGTTATTTGACAAGTGGTAAGAAATGCACCGCAGTCATCACTTCACCGAGCACAGCGGTCAGAGTAGAGACCAGCAGGGACAGGGTCTCTCGACCCTGAGCAGGGATATGAACGTCCGTCACGATCGGTGACCACTTTATAAATGTCTTATTTTACTACTAAGAGATCCCATACATGTATTTTAGTAAATTTCGACTGCTTCAGACGTACACTTCCTCAAAATAGGTATATTGAATGATATACTAAACTATGTTAAGTTTTGGGGAAAATCAAGATTGTAAGCATTTTACCCATTGGAAGTGTACTGGATGAGGAGATCCTCTCCTCATCCTCTCTGCCGGCGTGCGGTACGATATCTTGGGAACTTTCCCATTTCGTCATGGTGGGACACTTCTTCATGCCACACTGGCTCAAATCAGAACAGTCTCCCATGGCAATCTGAAAGCTACCACATGTCAGGTAGCGCAGTGCAAGGTTGAGGTGGGCAGTAATATCAGTGCCTGCAAGAAGTAAAAAAAAAAAAAAAAACAATAATAAATAAATAACTAAACTAACTAGTACACCTCATTTGTATGTATGTATTAAGGAGGAAAAATAGGAAAGAACAACATAAAATAATCATTGTATTTATATACACTTAAAATTAATAGTAATGACATCAATAATGATTAATGTAATACCATTTATTAATGATGTTATAAAAAATGTAAATAATGATATGTACAAATGCAGTTTGTATTACTGAATTTAATAGGGAAGAAAAAATGCAGACTATACTAGGAAAGCAAAGATTTTGTAGTCATAAGAAAAATTGCTAATATTACAAAAAAAAAAAATATATATATATATATATATATATATATATATAATGATAACATTAACATTCAATATCAATTGTGAAATTGATCATAATAATAATGTGAACAGCTGCAGAGAGTTTTTATGACAGTTCTATATATATATATAAAAAAAAAAAAACATTATTACCTCATCATAACACAAATACATTACTTCAAGGGTTGGAGGAAGGAAGATAGATTTTTTATGACAAGTCTGGTTGAGGGGTGATATCTTTAATACAAATGTAATTATGATAAGAATCTGTGCACGTTTGCTCTTACCTCTGATGTTCTGTACTCCCATCATCCGTGGTGCCAGGCGTTGTGCAAGGGAGTTCACCACTTCTTTTGTAAGACGGTACCTCCTAATAAATTCTTGGTCAGAATAAGTCCTGAAGGGATCCATTCTGTCTTTTAGTAGCCATCTATGAGGCCCAAGGTCCTCTGCAACCTCCAATTCTTCCAGATCATGGATAGCAATAACATTATCCATGTCCATGATGAAGTCTGTAAATGCAAAAATATGAAACAAAATTGCAAAGGGCAGATTTATGTAAGTAGCTATGACCCTAACTGTGCTGATGTAGCCACTATCATTTCAGATGCAGTTAATGGGAGAGTAACTTCACACAAAAATATTTGGATCATGTCAAGATAAGCAAACATCTTTGTTAAGAACAGGTTAGGTGACCTGATTATCCCCCTGTCAAGAAGAGTGAAGCCATTCGTCTTAACATAAAGAATAGCGACCCCCGCCATGAGTAGGTTCACTAATCATGACATGATCCTAATATTTCATACATTTCTAGTTGTCTGATTTTGATGAGTACTACACAGTCCAACTATATCGTAAATCATAAAAAAAGTAAAATGAAACAAAATAAGGGAACCACAAATGGCTGTTTAAGCTAACATGCAAAGCTATTCTGTACCTATTCCAATAATATAATATAAACCAATTTCTTCCTCTTTCCAAAGCCTATATAAATCTTACCAATAGCACCTCCTTAAGTATTTTTAAATACCTCTCATCCCCCTCAACAAGCTTGGGGACATGTGGGGAATCTTATTTATTATTTTTCTTTTCTAGGAGGGGAGACTTATTTAGCAAAAATTGCCCCTCAGAAAGTTTACAAAACCCCTAAGCCAAAACTAGGTGGGGCTGCACCCACCCTACCCCTCCCTAGACTATATGGGAAGCTGCACCCCCATCCAGAACCCTGTAGGGTCTTTACCCTAACCTATAAAATAATGTCTTCTAGCAAGGGGGTGGGGTTGTTCCCTACCAGACACCCCCTACACTAAACTAAATAGTTAGCTGTGCCCCCCAGACCCTTTCCCCTAGGATCTTTACCCTCATCTAAATGTCTTCCAGCAAGGTTTTGCATTTTCATTACAACACCTTCCAATGGAACTGTTTCTTTGGTCACCAAATAAGGTAAAATAAGGTGTATTTGACCGAGCCTACATAGAGAGAAAGCATCTGTCCTTTTACGTACAAAATCTCAGTAACTTGCCTATTTAAACCTTCCTGCCTAGTACAGGTGATGATTCATAATGGTATTTATCGATGTACTTACCTCATGTATGAAAAACAGATGTAATAAGAGTTGAGTAGGTGATTTCTCAGTTTCTCTTTTCCCGGGACGAGTTGAAAGTGCTGGAACGTAGGCGGTGGTGCCACATCACCACATAAACAAAAAAGTTTTGCCTTAGCAATGGAAAATTTCTCAATTTTTAGTTTTTCCACATACAAAAAGAAAAGAAATATATTTTTGCATCTTTATTTCGAATACATGATTTTTCATTTAAACATTTCACTTCACAAGACATTTTTTGCTATCGGTAAACGTGACACCACTCAGGAAAACATCACAACGCGAATTCAGTTCCTCTCACTCGAGCACCAAAGTCTTGCAAACGTCTTTACATCTGTGTTTTTCTCCCTCATAATCAGTTCAAAGAGGACTGAAAATCACATATTTTACCACAATAGGAACAGATTACCATTTTGTCATGTGTAAATTATGGTATAATGCCTATTATGGCTCAAGGGCAAGCTCTAAGAGAGGTCTTGAGCTACCTTGGAAAAGCCAAGTATAAAGGTCTAGGATGATGTTGAGAGACGAGCATACGGCCCTATATCTCACAACATCCTATTTACTAAATTATTTACATATGGAATCCGTGGCAGTGCACAAAAGTGGTTCATAAGTTACTTATGCAATAGATCACAATTTACATCGTACAATAATGCTCTCTCCTCTCATAGAAATGTTACATGGTGTTCCTCAAGGTTCAATTCTTGGCCCGATTCTATTCTTAATTTATATTAACGATTTAATTAGGTGCAGTAACAAAGTTAAATTCCTATTATATGCAGATGATACCACAGTCTACATCCAGAGTAATAACTTACTTAATTTAAAGCATACCATGAATGTACAACTAACTAAAATTTATAACTGGGTTATATGTTATAACAAATTAACTTTAAATTTAAATAAAACTAACTGCATGATCACAAGCCCCCTCATAACACTACCCATAACAACGTCCATTACAATTAACAATTTTAACTTCCTAGGAGTCTACATAGACAATAAATTAAAGTGGTCACAACATATTGATATAATTAAATCTAAACTCTCAATATTAACTGGCATTATTTGCAGAATCCGTAGTCATCTAAGCGGTAGCTGTCTCCGAGTAATCTATTTTACTTTAGTATATCCGCACCTAAACATATTGCAGTGCGATCTGGGGAGGAGCATACTCCACATATATTGATAATCTTTTCCTGGCAGAAAAGAAATTGCTATGTGTTATGTATTGCATAGGACGTTACGACCATACAAACAGTATTTTCAAAGAAAATAGATTTTTGAAATTAACTGACATAATTAATCTTCATACCAATTGTTTTGTACATAAAGCCTTACACTGTCCCACACTAGATTTAGGTTTTAACACAATACAACACAACATTTACGACATTTACGTATTCCACTATGCAGGACGACTCACGCTCAACAGAGTGTTTTATCACGTGGAGCCAAAGCCTGGAACAGTTTGCCAGAACATCTAGTCACAGAAATTATCCACAGCAATTTTATCAAACTATAATGATTAGTCTATGTAATTTACTGTTAATTTGATATTTATTTCTAAAAACAACTACTATTCATGATTATTTCTTCTTTGTACTGTTATGTCTAGTCAAATATGGTAATATGATTCATGTGTCTATATGCGTCAACTCAGTCATTATATGGTTGACCTTGATAAGGAATTACTCTGATTAGGATTGTTCAGTGTAACTTGTTATTATTATTTTTAATTTTGTTATTATTATTTTTATTTTTATTATTATTATTATTATTATTATTATTATTATTATTATTATTATTGTTATTATTATTATTCTTGTTGATAATAGTAATAATATTATTGTTATTATTATTGTTATTAGTAATGATATTATTATTATTATTATTATTATTATTATTATTATTATTATTATTATTATCATTATTATTATCATTGACATTATTGTTATTATTATTATTACTATCATTGACATTATTATTATTATTATTATTATTATCATTATTATTATTATTATTATCATTATTATTACTATCATTGACATTATTATTATTATTATTATTATTATTATTATTATTATTAACATAAATAATAAGATAACAAAGGGCCACCAGGGCCCATCTAGGTTATCCTGTATCAGTCGCACAGCGACCTCGTCATCAGTACTTAAAGATACACTTACAAGTACACAATACATTATATACTAATTCTAAATATTTGGCCCATTAACAGGGCTAAGTCCTGCAGCGAAATCCTCTACAATTTGTGGTCCCCATACATGGGGACCATGCAGTGCTATACATAATTATAAATCTAATAAATTTAAGTGCTTATCTAATCTGTTTTTAAACATTGTCAAACTAGTGCTATTTACAACCGTCTCTGGCAATGCATTCCAGAAGTCTACCACTCTATGACTAAAGAAATATTTTCTTATATCTAACCTGCAGCCTTGCTTTCTAATCTTCCTGCCATGATTTCTAGTCCTATTTCCTCCTCTAAGGTAAAGAAAGATCTCACATCTATGTAGTTTGTATCTGAGAACATTTTAAATAACTCTATCATATCCCTCTTATACATCTCCTCTCAAATGAAAACATGTTTAATTCCTTTAATCTATCTCTATACTCCAGGCGCTTTAATGCTGGTATCATCCTAGTTGCTCTTCTCTGAACTGCTTCTAACATGTTGATATCCTGCCTATAGTGGGGTGACCAGGCCTGTATGCAATACTCTAAATGGGGCCTAACATAGGAATTATATAAGCTACGCACCACTTCCTTACTTTTATAACTAACATTTCTATTTATAAAACCCAGGATCCTATTTGCCCTATTTCTTGCTTCTAAACATTGCTTTGAAAATTTCATAGTCCTGTCTATCACTACTCCTAAATCCTTTCCTTCCTCTACTGCCTCTAGCCAACATCCCTCCATCTCATAGTTAAAGTTTGTGTTGTCTTTACCTAAATGCATAACCTGACACTTATCAGAATTAAACTCCATCTGCCACCTGTCTGCCCATGCTATCAGCCTGTCCAGGTCTCGTTGTATTCTGTAATTGTCCTTTTCACCCTGTACTGCACATGCTATCTTAGTATCATCTGCAAACTTTGATACTTTGCTACTAATTCCTATATCTAAATCGTTAATGTACACCAAGAAAAGAAGAGGTCCTAGCACTGATCCTTGGGGTACCCCACTAACCACTTCCTTCCACTCAGACATTGCCCCATTTAATACTACTCTCTGTTTCCTATCAGAAAGCCATTCACTAATCCAATCAACTAACCTACCCCTATCCCATGTAGTCTCAATTTGTACACTAGCCTCCTATGCGGTACCTTATCAAACGCCTTGCTAAAATCTAGATATATAACATCTATGCTATTTCCATCATCTAACTCCTTGGTAATATATTCTAAGATATCGAGCAAATTTGTAAGACAGGACCTCCCTGATCTAAAGCCATGTTGGGTATCTCTAATTAATCTATTCTCATTTAAATGCTCCCAAATACTACCCTTAATGATTTTCTCTAGTATCTTACATACTATACTAGTTAAACTGATCGGTCTATAATTATTCGCATCATCCTTCCTACCTTTTTAAATATTGGAGTAACATTAGCTAACTTCCAGTCCTGAGGTATCTCAGCAAACCTAAGTGATCTTTCAAAGATTAACTTAAGTGCTTCAGAAATACTGTCTACACCCTCCCTAAGTACTCTGGCATGTAGCTCATCAGGACCACTGGCTTTCCTATCGTCTAGTTCAAGAATAAATTTCCTAATAATTCCCGGTTTTATATCAATATTTTCTAAAGCTCTTAAACTACTCGTCGCACTGTTTGTAACAGGATTTCCTATTCTTTCCTAGTAAATACTGAAGAAAATTGTTCATTCAATAATTCTACTATGTCTTCATTTTGATCCACTACTACACCATCTTTTCTGAGTGGTCCAATCCTATCCTTATTTCTTTTATCACTGACCTTGTAATAACTATATAATTTTTGGGATCTTTACTCCCAGCTCTAGCTAGTTTTATCTCTGCCTGCCTTTTACTTTTTTTATAACCTTACTCAAATCATCCCTGACCTGTCTGTACCTAATCAAATCTACATCTTCCCACTTTTCTGCAACTCTCTGTATGCCCTCTTCTTCTCTCTGATCTGGCTACCTATCTCATGAGTCCACCATAATGGCTTCCTGTTTCTCT
Organism: Portunus trituberculatus; assembly: GCF_017591435.1. Taxonomy (NCBI): domain Eukaryota; kingdom Metazoa; phylum Arthropoda; class Malacostraca; order Decapoda; family Portunidae; genus Portunus; species Portunus trituberculatus. The sequence goes on from NC_059265.1 coordinate 439,402, forward strand.
GCCTTATATCTTTGTAAGGGATACACTGCATCACTATACCCTTTACTACAACCTTAAAATATCCCACATCTCCTGTGCAGTTTTATTTCCAAAACTATCTTCCCAGTTTACCTCTCCTAATAACTGACGTAACCTACCATAATTGCCTTTCTGATAGTTTGGGACTCTAGTCTTATTCACTATATTATCCCTACTGGAATTAATGATAAATCTAATTATATGATGGTCACTGTTTGCTAAAGTCTCTCCTACCTCAACTTCCTTTAAACAATGCTCAATATTTGTTAGTACTATGTCTAAAACCTTCCTCCCCCTAGTAGGTTTATCTACCATCTGCACTAAATAGTTATCCTGAAAACTTTCCATAAACTTATTTTCACTAGCATCTCCTACCATCCTCTCCCAGTTTACTGACTTAAGATTAAAATCCCTAAGATAATTGTCTGACTAGTACACCCCTATTTATCTCATCTACCATAAGGTTGTCTACATCTGCTGACTGGTTAGGTGGCCTATAAAAGCTCCTACTCTAATAACCTTACTTTTGTTTACTCTAACATCCAGCCATAAGGACTCTACTCTGTTATCTACCTTAATACCATTAACCTGACTGGAAATGAAGGATTTTTTACATAAATAACTACTCCTCCGCCTATCCTACCAATTCTCTGGTGTAAATACATAATGTATCCATCTACTTCATATTCTTTCCTATTTTCCTAAACTTTTCCTCATTTACCCATGCCTCTGTGACACATACAACATCTAAGTCCTCCTCAACTATATAACTAGATAACTCGTCCTTCTTGTTCCTAAGACTCCTGGCATTTACATAAAACATTTAAGTCCTGCTACCTTCCTAGATGCTGTCTCCTTATTTGGAATCCTAATCTTATTCTCTCCTATTTGCACCTGGAAATCTTTCCTAATCTTTTCACTATCTCTGTTTATCCTATCTAATTTATGTCTAGCATCTTTCTTCTGGAATGCATTTGCTACCTCACCCCTACACTCCATCCCAACTCCCTCCAGACATCCACTCAGCACATCCACACCCTTCCTACTCAGATGCACACCATCCCTAGCATACAAATCCTTCGCCCATAGAACCTATCCCATACATCCACAAAGCTGACACCCACATCCTTACACATCCCTTTTACCCGATCATTCACACCAATGGCTCTAGACAACCATTCCCTGCTAACATACACACGAGGCAAGATTCCTGACACTACACACCTCCTACCACTCTCCCTTATCTTGCCTAACATTTCCCGAAATCTTGCCACTAACTCCTCCGACCCACCTGCTCTGACATCGTTCCCACCTACGTGCAAAACTACTACACCCTCCCTCTCCATCCCCCCAACCCTCTTCTGCACCTCCTCACTCACTGCCTTCACACCTGCACCAGGCATACACACGTTCGTCCTCCTATCCCTGTCTTTCCCACAGAAAGTGCTATCTAAATACCTAACCTGAGAGTCACCCACCACACACACCTGAGGTGTGCTAGGCACAACCATCCTCCTCCTCTCCTCTACCCCCTTCTTTCTCCTTTCACTCACCACAACCACTTCATTCACTCCACTCTCACTCTCCCTCCCTCCAACAAACCGAACCTATTTTCACACTCAACAGGTTTAGTCCTATCCTCCCTAACTGTCTCCGCTTTCCTTCCCCTCGCAACCTGCCATCTCTGCCTATCCTGACTACTATCTTTCCCAGTCTGGCTCGCCTGCTCCCTCTTCCCCACTCTGCTCTTCCCGACAGAGGGCCAAGCCACCCTGTCGCCCTCAGAAGGTCCAACCTTCGGCCTAACACTGATCTCCTGCCTAATTTTTCCACTGCCTCCCAAGCCTCTTAACCTCCTCCTTCAACTCAAAGATGAGAACTTCGTTCGCACTTTTCCCCTCACTTAGCTTTCTGATTTCCTCTCGCAATTCTCGGTGCTCAAGAGAAAGAACTAAATTCTCGCTCTTGAGCCTACACACCATACACTCAGAAAAGTCAACGACCTTCCTGTCGTGCCCACACATCTCACACACAACAAACTCTCCCAATCCCACCTCAACACTCTCTTTCACGCACTCAATCACACTCTGATATACCTCAGTAGCTACCGCCATACTAATTTACAATATGTTAACTCACGAACAAATAAAAATACTAGGTGACGGCGGGTGGGGAACCGCGGTGGTGGGGGGCCTAAGTGAGGTCAACTAATCCTCTTTCAAGGTCAACTTGACGGTTACAAGCCTAGTCTCCTCGCTCTACAAAAATACTTTTAACTCACAAACACTGATTCTAACCACTATTTCACTCTAATCTAACACTTGCAGTACACACTTTCACTTCACCAACACTCAAAAGCACCACACACAGACACCAAGCACAAACACCACTCTCTAACTATAAAAACCACAGCCAGAAACGGAGCGCACACACAACACGTCCACTCGCCACCACAGCTACTCGCGTTATTATTATATGATCACTAATTATATTATGAACATCATATCATTATTGTTATACGTAGTCTTAAGTATTAGTATCCTGTATATATATATATATATATATATATATATATATATATATATATATATATATATATATATATATATATATATATATATATATATATATATATATATATATATGATCGTATGTATGTTTCACATGCATAGTGTTAGGTACAGTATGACTTACTGTATATATGACTTACAAACATATGGGTCATTTTCACTTTCACTTACGTTATATTATGTTAATTTTTCTTTGTCGCACACTTACATTTTTGTAGTATTCTTTTTTCTTTACATTTATAATTTTGCCAGCCATTCCAACTTGTTCTAATAAATAACAAGATGTCCATAAAGAGCTGATGCTCAATGGACCTGAGCCTTTAAATTAATTGCTTACTGTATATTGTAAACCTTATTGTATAAAAAAGAAGGCAAATAAACAATATCAATATCAATATCTCTCTCTCTCTCTGTCACGACTCTGACAATACGTTCCGTTCCCTTCATCGCAACTCTCCTCCCCTCCGCTTCCTTATCTTCAGAAGAAAGCAAAGCACCAGTAACCTTGGTCCATGGCACAAAAGTTCTGCCGGCGACCGTTAGTCAGGCACTCTCTATCTCTCTCCTGGTGAACGCGCCTCCTGCCGTGCTGATAACACGCGGCACACGTGAACTCTCCCTTCACGAACAGGAACAGGAAGGGAGCCTTGCCCAATGAAGGACTGATGGAAACACCTCCACCATAGGAACTCGGATGGCAAGAAAACTATCCAAGCCGCACTACTTGTTATTTGTGGTGGTTTTAAAAGATGAGACGGAAACTTAACCTACGAGTCTTAAGCGCTAAGAATCTTTCCTAGGAGGATGCTTTGTTAAGTAACCGTCTTTAGGCGCTTACACCGCTAACTGTTAACATGAGCAGACGTTATGTAATGTTTTTAGAAGAATTTCGCAAGAAACGGATGAAAATACGTAAAAAATATACCCTACATAAAAAAAAATATATTTATTTAGTTAATTTTAAACACTCACCTCTTCATTTCAACCTTAAAAATTGAAGGCATCTTCATTTTGACAAAACTACAATTTGGCGCCAATTTCACACGCGCATCATGGCAACCCAAGAGTCGCAAGAAAAGAAAAGGAACAGAAAGGCGAATTGGACGCTAGATGAAACTTTTCATCTGGCCCAGCTATACAAGCTTCATTCAAAAGTACTCCGGAGTGACTTTTCCACAGCTGGCTGCTCCAAGCAAGCCAAAAATGCTGCTTGGAGGAGCATCAGTGAGGAGGTGTCTGCCTTGTCAGGCATTCCTCGCACTGAGAAGGAGTGCCAGAAACGCTGGCAAATTATAAAATCAGAGGCAAGGGAGAACGCCAGCAAGGAGAGAAAAGCAATGACTGCCACGGGTAAGAGTTATTGATTTGTGAGCTTTTTTTTGTTATATATTTGTGTGAGTTGTAGCAAGATTTTAATGTGTTTGAGCTCGATAGAAATTTCAGTTTCACCCTACCAAAAAAAATCTGATTCATCTTATTATTTCTTTTAAGCATTGCTTTGAATAGGTAAGGCAATTTCACTTAAAGAAAAGTAATTACACATTCAAAATAATCCACTGCTGATATCCATATTACATAAGAAATTAAGTAGTAAGCAGAGCTAGGCTAACAACTGTTACTTCCACACATTTCCTGAGCTAAATCACTCCTCACTTATTCATCTAATGCAACTCAACTAAATACAGAGGATATATATATATATATATATATATATATATATATATATATATATATATATATATATATATATATATATATATATATATATATCTCTATTTAGTTGAGTTACATTAGATGAATAAGTGAGGAGTGATTTAGCTCATAGGAAATGTGTGGAAGTAACAGTTGTTAGCTTAGCTTTGCTTACTACTTAATTTCTTGTGTATTATGGATATCAGCAGTGGATTATTTTGAATGTGTGTATTTATTATTCTTAAAGTGAAATTGCCTTACTTCACTAATTATATATAATCATTAAAGTTATCTATTTTTTTATGTATATATTTATGGTTGTTTATTCTTTTTTTTTTTTTTTTTTTTTTTTTGCAGAGAAGTTTAGTGGTATTTGGGTAAATACTAAGCTTCAGCAGGTGTACTGCTAAGGTCACTTGAGATTTAGATCATGGAACCTAACTACCTTAAGAAATTAATTTTAGTAAATTTCCTGCTGTAAATAAGGCAGCAGCAATATTGAAGGTTTTGTACTAGTGACTAATAATGGTAATTTTTTGTCCCTTGTATAAAGTGCCAGCCATTTCCTGTATCTTTTTTTTTCTGATGAAGTGGATACATTTACTGCACATACTAATTATGATGCAGTGTTTACCTCTGACAAATAATATTACTCCAACCACACATCTGACTTACATTATGTGAAAATATGTTCTTTTTAAATTATTTATTTGTATCTGCAATTCATCACCTATAAGATTATATTATACTTTTCAGGTGGTGGACCTCCTGCCCAACCTCCTCTCTCCCAGCTTGATGAGCTAATTATTGATATTTTGGAACCCAAAAATGTATCAATTCATGGTTGCACCAATAAGGAAAGTATAATTGAATACACCTTCCTTAACAAGGGGGTAAGCCACTTGTAGATTTAGCAATATTAGGCCATAATGTTGTCTGAATTTTCTGCAATCCAAAATAGCTACTTGTATTTCCATTTAGTTTACAACTTAGAGTTAAACACCACTATATTTATCTAGTGTTGAGAAAATTTCATTAATTTATTTTCAATACTTTAACAAAACAGCTAAAACAGTAATAGGGAAATAGAAGAAAAACTAATTATGTAAACTTAATTCCTATCCCTTCACCCCCTTCATAAGTTTGGTGTTGTAGTGGGTGAATGTTAATGATAATGAGTCTTAGGGATTTGCAGTTTCTTAGACATGGGCTTCCTTCAAACAGCAGAGGATTTAAGTCAAACACATCGTCCCCTTAGCTAGATTTACTGTTTTCTGTTACTTTTATCCTTAGCAATAAAAACAAAAACATTATCAGCTTTGTTTCTGAAATTAGAACTTATGATGCCAGCAGTGTGGAGGCAGCACATGATGCTGGGGAAGTGGCAGAGGCAACCCAACAAAGTGAAGTGGTGACCGAGGCAATGGGTGTGGAGGAGGAGGCACCTGCCACACCACTTCCAGCACCAGTGATGTGGCACCAACAGGGGCCTGACTTGCCTGGTGCATCACTGATGTATGTGGATGAGGAGGAGGTCATACACCTGCAAAAAAAAAGAAGACTTGAACTTGCACTCCTTGAGGAGTCTATAAAGGCTCAGAAAAGCCAACAAGAAGCCGAAAAGGCTAAGTACTTGTACTACGTACAAAAAATAGAGTACTTCAAACAAATAAATAAAAAGTAGTAATAAAGATATAAGTAATAAAATATTTTGTTTTTGTTTGTAACCAATCAACTAAATATTACTGTTTACACAAAATTAAATACACTTTCTATATGCTGGACCTACAATCTGGACCTACAAAGCTACTACACATATAGAAAAAAAAAATGTTACTTACATGAAAATGACACCAATCTCAGCAGTGATGACACTGGTGTATCATCACTCATCAATGCTGTAAAAGAAAGTCATTGATTTAGTGTTTGATGTATCTTATGGACTATGTGTATATATATATATATATATATATATATATATATATATATATATATATATATATATATATATATATATATATATATATATGGAGTAGGCAGTAGTCACCTGCCGCCCGGTGGAATACTCCAGGAGAGGTACTTACGGGGATGTAGGCAGTGCTGCAGACTGAGTGATTCCCCGTGTCCTCTCTTCCCGGTTCCCTTTGTGGTCTCATTTATACAATTGAGCAGCTGCAGCCTGCCCTCTAAAGACAACTTCTACTACTTCCTACACTACACTACAACACCTTACACTTTTACACTCTCTTCAAATCAAAATTTAATAATGGCTTCACCACGCCCTGCCTCGGAGTCCCCCTCTGGGGAGGGGACCATAAATGTCCCCAGGTCGGACTGCCCTCTGCTGTCGACCTTGGGTGTCTTGACACTTCATCTAATACTTTCACTATCAATTTCTGCAACATTCGTGGCCTTCGTTCTAATTTTCAATCTGTGGAACACCACCTCTCCTCTACTAAACCTCATCTTCTCTTCCTAACCGAAACACAGTTGTCTGTGACTACTGACAGCAGCCCTTTTCTGTTCCTCCTACTTGCTCTATCCTCATTTTCAATCCAAAGCTGGATGTTGCGCATACGTGCGTAACGACACCACTTGCTCTCGTGCCCACAATCTTGAATCTTCAGAATTTTCTACCATCTGGCTAAGACTTCAATGTCACTCTCTAACTAAATTCATCTGTGCTGTATACCTCTCACCTAATTCCTCTGACTATGTAAAATTCTTTGACTATTTGACTTCCAAGGTGGAGCACATCTTATCTCACTTTCCTTTTGCTGAGATCTCCATTTTAGGGATTTCAATGTTCACCACCAGCTTTGGCTTTCATCTTCTTTCACTGACCAACCTGGTGAACAAACCTTCAACTTTGCTATCCTTCATGACCTAGAGCAGCTAGTGCAGTTCCCTACCCGTATTCCTGACCGCCTTGGAGACACGCCCAACATTCTTGATCTTTTCCTAACCTCCAACCCTTCTGCTTACTCTGTTAAACTTTCCTCTCCGTTGGGCTCCTCCGACCACAATCTAATTTCCGTTACCTGTTCTATCACTCCAGTGCAGCCTCAGGACCCGCCTAAGCGGAGGTGCTTCTGGCATTTTAACTCTGCTAAGTGGGAGGAACTAAGGCAGTACTATTCTGATTTCCTTGGGATGATTATTGTTTTCATGTCAGAGATCCTTCTCTTTGTGCCGAGCGCATAACAGAGGTGATTATCTCTGGCATGGAGCTACATTCCTCATACTTTCTCTAACCCTAAAGCTAAAAAGCCTTGGTTTAACTCTGCTTGTTCTCGTGCTGTCAATGATAGAGGGCGGCTCACAAACGGTTCCGTAGCCATCCAACTGCTGAAACTCATGCCCTATATATTTCTGCCCGTAATCATGCCAAATCTATTCTCCAACTTACTAAAACTCTTTCATCAATAGAAAATGTCAAAGTCTTTCCAATTCTAACTCCTCTCGAGATTTCTGGCATCTAGCCAATAATATCTCTAACAACTTTACTTCTTCGTCTTTCCCTCCTTTACTTCATCCAGATGGCTCTACAGCTGTCTCTTCTTTTCTAAAGCTGAACTCTTCGCTCAAACCTTTGCTACCAACTCAACTTTGGATGATTCTGGGCATATTCCTCCTACTCCTCCACCCTCTGACTACTTCATCCCTAAAATTAAAATTCTTTATAAAGACGTTTTCCTGGCCCTCTCTGGCCTTGATTCTCGGAAGGCTTACGGTCCGGATGGAGTCCCTCCTGTTGTTCTCAAAACTGTGCTTCCGAACTCGCTCACTGCCTGGTCAAACTCTTTCATCTGTGTCTCTACTTCTATTTATCCTTCTTGCTGGAAGTTTGCTCACATTCAACCTGTCCCTAAAAAGGTGACCACTCCAATCCTTCTAACTACCGCCCTATAGCTTTGATTTCCTGCCTTTCTAAAGCCTTTGAGTCTATCCTTAATAGGAAGATAATGAGGCATCTATCAGCTCACAACCTTCTCTCTGATTGCCAGTATGGTTTCCGTAAAGGCAGATCTACTGGTGATCTTCTTACTTTCCTAACTGAATCTTGGTCATCCTCTTTTAGGGACTTCGGTGAAACCTTTGCTGTCGGCCTTGACATATCGAAAGCCTTCGATAGAGTCTGGCACAAATCTTTAATTTCTAAACTACCCTCCTACGGATTCTATCCTTCTCTCTGTACCTTCATCTCCAGTTTCCTTTCCGATCGTTCTATTGCTGCTGTAGTAGACGGTCACTGTTCTTCCCTAAAACTATCAACAGTGGTGTTCCACAGGGTTCTGTCCTATCACCCACTCTCTTTCTATTATTCATCAATGATCTCCTAAATCTGACTCAATGCCCTATCCACTCCTATGCTGATGATACCACCTTGCATTATTCAACAGCGTTCAACAGACGCCCAACCCAACAACAATTAAATGACTCAAGGCGAGATGCTATAGGACGCCTAACTTCTGATCTTTCACTTGTTTCTGATTGGGGCAGAGAAAACCTGGTTTTGTTCAATGCCTCAAAAACTCAATTTCTACAACTATCTACTCGACATAACCTTCCAGACAACTATCCTCTCTTCTTCAATAACACTCAACTTCCCTCTCCTCTACATTAAACACACTCGGTCTATCCTTCACTAAAAATCTAAACTGGAAATTTCACATCTCTACTCTTGCTAAATCAGCTTCCAAGAAGTTAGGTGTCCTATGGCGTCTTCGTCCATTTTCTCTCCCTCCCAGCTGCTTGCTCTGTACAAGGGCCTTATCCGCCCGTGTATGGAGTATGGCTCTCATGTCTGGGGGATCCACACACAGCTTTACTAAACAAGGTGGAATCTAAAGCTTTTCGTCTTATCAACTCTTCTCCTCTAACTGACTGTCTTGATTCTTTAAGTCACCGCCGCAATGTTGCATCTTTATCTGTCTTCTACCGCTGTTTTCATGCTGTCTGCTCTTCTGAACTTGCTAACTGCATGCCTTCCCCCTCCTGCGGCCTCGCTGCACAAGACTCTCTACTTCTTCTCATCCCTATTCTGTCCATCTTCCTAATGCAAGAGTTAACCAGTATCTTCACTCCTTCATTCCCTACACTGGTAAACTCTGGAACTCTCTACCTGTGTCTGTATTTCCACCTGCCTATGACTTAAACTCTTTCAAAAGAGGAGTGTCAAGACACCTCTTACGTTAACTGGACCCTCCTTTTAGATTTTTGTGTTTTTTCTCTTTCTCCTTTCTTCTTAACAGGGCCTGGCAACCAGCGGGATTTTTTTTTTTGCAACACTTTGTTTTCCCTTGGCCGGTGCCCTTGTAATGTAAAAAAAAAAAAAAAAAAAAAATATATATACGTAGGAAAATAATTTCAAGAAGCCCCTTTCTTCTTACAAGCTGCAGAGGTATGTTGTTAGTGAATATGGCAAAGAACTGATGCTAAAGCTCGACTCTAAGACAAGGTGGAACAGCTTGCTAGACATGCTAGAACGATTCCTGAAAGTAAAAAACTCAGTTGCTAAAGCTATGATTGACTGTAATATGGAAATGAACATCACAAATGGGGAATTAAAAGTGCTCAATGACTTAGTAACAGCACTGCAACTAGTAAAACTAGGCAGAGAGGATGGGATGCAGAGGTACAACTATTCTTACTGCTGAAGGTGTGTTTTCATTCATGTTGAAAGAACTGAATGAACAACAGTCATCATTTTCGATGAAACTGCAAAATTCTCTCAACAACAGAATAAATGAAAGGAGGAGTGCGGTTCTCGTAGGCCTTATGAAATACCTGCATTGTGGGAAGGCTTATAACAACTGTGAGGAAAGATTAGCATTACCCCGTAAGGGGGAAATTCGTTAATTTGGTCAAAAAAATTGAAAAATTGGAAACTTGGTACTTGGGTTCGTCTCTGGAGAGGGAAGCCATGGCCGAAGTTGCCAGGCGCATAACGCACTGCTTACCTGGTAATGGCGGATTTAAAGGGCCGGCCCTTTAAATACCCAAGCGCGCACACGCCCCTTTTTCTTCTAGTCTTTGTTTTGCTTGTATTTATTTCCTTTTTTGAGCTGTTTTATTTATTTATTTTTTTTTTTTTGCGTGATGTACTTGTACGACAGTTTAGGATCAGGCAGTGAGGGTGAGGAAGATGCTAAATCCTCAGTACCAATTGATACAGCCTTAGGAAGTGTGCGTGCCTGCAGCCTACCTGTTGATCGTACTTTACACGTGTTGAGTCCCCAAATTGTGACAATGCCACGTGTAAGTGGTAAAAGAAAGACTCAGGTTGAAACAGCCCGCCAGAAAGCCTTGAAAAGGTGGAAAAGAGAAGAAAGTGAGGAGCCTGAGACACGTGGTGGTAGTACTGGCGAGGCTTCCACCTCCGCCGCCACCACCCTGCCACTCCCGACCCTCACGTGTCTGCTGCAAGCTACAGGCATAGTCTCCTGCCACCAGAGGAGAGTGAAGTTCACTAAACTAGTGAGGATAGTGCCTTGTTAGTGATATCATTACAAAGACTGCAAACAATTTTCAATTTGGTGAAATGTGAATGTGGCAACGGAATCACCGCAAAAGTGACAAGTTATTTGTTTGATTGTACTATAAATCTTCGGTGTGACAAATATGACAGTGTTGTTCACCATTCAGAACCTATCAGTGATATGTTTTATATTCTAATATGATAATAACAGGGGACCAGGAGCCTGTAAGGCTGACAGGCAAGTGAGAGCTCACCATTCAGACAGGCTATATAGACGACATTCCCATGATGTAACATGGCCTGAAACAATCTAAACAGCCACTACCAGCCTCCAAGCAGTTGTTAAGGGATTATGTAAGTACATATCTGAGTTTGGTACATATTGGAGTGAGTTATGTGGGGGTTTTGAAGATGTTCACAGAAAAATGCGTTTTTCTCGACTTTCAGTTTTTCATCATATATTGTTGAATAACTTTTTTCAGTAATTGGTCAATTTCAAAAATTTTTGCAGCAAAATGATCAACAACCTCATCTTAACAAATGCCAGCATGATAATGCATGAACTCACTCAAATAAATTTACAACAGGCTTATAAACTCAAATTTTTTTATGAAAAAAAAGGTAACAATTTGGCGTGTAATGAAATTTTTATAACATAGGTTATGTGTATGCCGATGCTAACATTTATTTGTTGTTATGTATATTATATGTGGTTAAGAGGAAATTGCCACACTGTTATTAGTTTTGATTTTATAATGGTATTTTGAATTATTTTCTTATCGCCGAAAAAATATTTATTGCAAAAAACCTATGCCAGATTTCTGTACCAAATTAACACTGAAGATGTACACCATAAACGTACACCTTGTGTATAAATATTATTGAATTCAGTGAAAAAATAGCAATGGGAGAGCCAAAAAACCGATATTGATATCGAGTCATCGAATTTCCACCGTAAGTCTGCCATCGTGGAGTCAGCTAAACAGTTGTTAGGAAGACTGTTCCAAGTAAGTGATGAAGAAACTACAACTAGTGATAATGTGGAAACATCTGTAAATCAACAAAATTCACTCACTGATAAACTCCAGGCAGCCATAGATCAGATTCAGACACAAAGTAAAAAAAAGAAATGAGTGTAACTACATTGCGAAGGAATTTAGTGTATTTGAGGCAACTGGGGACAGAACACAGAATTTAGATAAATTGTTCCAGGCTCTCAACTCTGTACCACCAACGTCTGTTGAATCGGAAAGGGCTTTTTCAGCAGCTGGTCTTTTTATTACCAAACTAAGATCAAAGCTCAGTGATCACAGTATTGACTGTTTGTGCTTTTTGAAAAGTTATTTCAAGAACAATTCTTAGGGTGTATGATTGCATTTGCAGCTGTCTGATTTTTTTTTTTTTTTTAACAGGTCATTCCATACTCTAGCATTGAGTGCTTAAATTCCCACTCCCCTCTTTTTTGTTTGCCACGTCTGGAGAGTTAGGCCTAAATTCAAAATATTCTTCTTATAATTTGGTATGTGCATTACGGAATTTTCATTTTCTTGAGCTTTATTTGAATTTAATGGGAAAATACCAGATAATATCTACTTTTCTTTAAATTCAGGGCATTTCGGAACTTTCAGTGTTTTCATTTATTTATTTATTCATATATTAGTTTTTTGGAATATGATGTCCTAATTATTTTACCCATGTTATTGAATATATGCAAAAGATATTCCATAGTTTCATTTTCTGTGTTGTTTACAAATTACAATATTGTGGAACATGGTAGCTTGATGGGGGTCAGTGGAGGTGGTCAGTGCCACTGTCCAAGCTTCTATATGGATATGGTAATATGCAAATATTCATATTCTATACATATAAGGAAACTCCATGTCATTTAAAATACTTTCTTCATACTTTCACACGGTAAGTAGTTACGTAGTTTCGCTGTCTTTTTTTATACTCTAAGAGTCGCTCGTTACTAAAAAAAAAAAAAAAAAAAAAAAAAAGTCCAACTGAGGTTCACTTACGAATTATAATAGAGCACATTATCTGCTACGGGAAATCCCGGGATCCCGGTATAAGTCTGGATTTTTTCCGGAATCCCGGGATGCCATAAAATCCCGAAAACAGGAAACCCTAGTGCCAGTACAGCACAACAGTTAAATAAACACACACACACACACACACACACACACACACACACACACACACTACCAATAATGTACTGTAGTACAGCACATATTTACTTCACCCACCTGTGACCCCGTTCAGGCTCCCTTGTATCCAACTTGAGTTGTGGGTATATCATATATATATATATATATATATATATATATATATATATATATATATATATATATATATATATATATATATATATGTACATGCGATAACTATTTATAATTAGTGAAGCGACATACACGTGTGTGTGTGTGTGTGTGTGTGTGTGTGTGTGTTCACTATTTGATCTGCTGCAGTCTCTGACGAGACAGCCAGACGTTGCCCATTACGGTGCGATCTGAGAGCTCATTAAATGTGTGTGTGTGTGTGTGTGTGTGTGTGTGTGTGTGTGTCGCCTCCTTAATAATAAATAGTTATCGCACATGTGCAATATACATATATCTCTATGATATACTTATAATAACTCAAGTTGGATACAAGGGAGCTTGAACGGGGTCACAGGTGGATGAAGTAAATATGTACTGTACTACAGTACATTATTGATAATGTGTGTGTGTGTGTGTGTGTGTGTGTGGAGGAAGGAACTCAAAGCGATTATTCAAATCTTGGCGCTGCTTGTTTACAGAGGCGTTAGTTTGCGGTTCACTCAATGGATGGCGCTGTTATCCACTATTCTAGCGGTATCTGGCATCTTTACTGGCGACACGAATTTCTTATGGTGAATGGCAATATTTCCAGTCTTGTTTTATCTATAGTCTTTGGCTAGACTCTGCCGCCGTGAGGCTTGGCGCTGCATAAAGTGTTCACTCTCATTATATAACACGTCCAAATAATGCTAGACAAGTATATACTATGCATTCATCAGCACGTAATGGTGATTTGAACGTGGCGGAGGTGTGCACCAATATGACGCGGCAGGGGAGCCAATCAAGGAGTGAAGGAGTAGCGGCAGTTCAGTGGTGGTGTGTAGTGTGTGTGTCGTGATGGACGGAAGTGATCAAGGCTTTTCTTCGTCACCCACGTCACCGCCGCCCAGATGTCTTCGCGAAGGAGAAAAAAAGGGTACAGTGCCTCAGATAGGTGGCCACTGTGTCACATAATGACTGTGGATGTAGCCTATGGTCCATGTTGTCTATACGGCCGCCTCTCTCTCTCTCTCTCTCTCTCTCTCTCTCTCTCTCTCTCTCTCTCTCTCTCTCTCTCTCTCTGAAACACTCAGTAACTCTCGCTACTCAAGAACCAAATTCCTCGTCCCTCAATCTCTGTCTTAAACTTTGAGCCGAGAGAGTTTTTTTTTTTTTTTTTTTTTTTTTTTACATTACAAGGGCACTGGCCAAGGGCAAACAAAGTGTTGGAAAAAAAAAAAAATCCCGCTGGTTGCCAGGCCCTGTTAAGAAGAAAGTAGAAAGAGAAAAACAAAAAATCTAAAAGGAGGGTCCAGTTAACGTAAGAGGTGTCTTGACACTCCTCTTTTGAAAGAGTTTAAGTCATAGGCAGGTGGAAATACAGACACAGGTAGAGAGTTCCAGAGTTTACCAGTGTAGGGAATGAAGGAGTGAAGATACTGGTTAACTCTTGCATTAGGAAGATGGACAGAATAGGGATGAGAAGAAGTAGAGAGTCTTGTGCAGCGAGGCCGCAGGAGGGGAAGGCATGCAGTTAGCAAGTTCAGAAGAGCAGACAGCATGAAAACAGCGGTAGAAGACAGATAAAGATGCAACATTGCGGCGGTGACTTAAAGAATCAAGACAGTCAGTTAGAGGAGAAGAGTTGATAAGACGAAAAGCTTTAGATTCCACCTTGTTTAGTAAAGCTGTGTGTGGATCCCCAGACATGAGAGCCATACTCCATACACGGGCGGATAAGGCCCTTGTACAGAGCAAGCAGCTGGGAGGGAGAGAAAAATGGACGAAGACGCCATAGGACACCTAACTTCTTGGAAGCTGATTTAGCAAGAGTAGAGATGTGAAATTTCCAGTTTAGATTTTTAGTGAAGGATAGACCGAGTGTGTTTAATGTAGAGGAGAGGGGAAGTTGAGTGTTATTGAAGAAGAGAGGATAGTTGTCTGGAAGGTTATGTCGAGTAGATAGTTGTAGAAATTGAGTTTTTGAGGCATTGAACAAAACCAGGTTTTCTCTGCCCCAATCAGAAACAAGTGAAAGATCAGAAGTTAGGCGTCCTATAGCATCTCGCCTTGAGTCATTTAATTGTTGTTGGGTTGGGCGTCTGTTGAACGCTGTTGAATAATGCAGGGTGGTATCATCAGCATAGGAGTGGATAGGGCATTGAGTCAGATTTAGGAGATCATTGATGAATAATAGAAAGAGAGTGGGTGATAGGACAGAACCCTGTGGAACACCACTGTTGATAGTTTTAGGGAAGAACAGTGACCGTCTACTACAGCAGCAATAGAACGATCGGAAAGGAAACTGGAGATGAAGGTACAGAGAAGGATAGAATCCGTAGGAGGGTAGTTTAGAAATTAAAGATTTGTGCCAGACTCTATCGAAGGCTTTCGATATGTCAAGGCCGACAGCAAAGGTTTCACCGAAGTCCCTAAAGAGGATGACCAAGATTCAGTTAGGAAAGTAAGAAGATCACCAGTAGATCTGCCTTTACGGAAACCATACTGGCAATCAGAGAGAAGGTTGTGAGCTGATAGATGCCTCATTATCTTCCTATTAAGGATAGACTCAAAGGCTTTAGAAAGGCAGGAAATCAAAGCTATAGGGCGGTAGTTAGAAGGATTGGAGTGGTCACCTTTTTAGGGACAGGTTGAATGTGAGCAAACTTCCAGCAAGAAGGATAAATAGAAGTAGAGACACAGATGAAAGAGTTTGACCAGGCAGTGAGCGAGTTCGGAAGCACAGTTTTGAGAACAACAGGAGGGACTCCATCCGGACCGTAAGCCTTCCGAGAATCAAGGCCAGAGAGGGCCAGGAAAACGTCTTTATAAAGAATTTTAATTTTAGGGATGAAGTAGTCAGAGGGTGGAGGAGTAGGAGGAATATGCCCAGAATCATCCAAAGTTGAGTTGGTAGCAAAGGTTTGAGCGAAGAGTTCAGCTTTAGAAAAAGAAGAGACAGCTGTAGAGCCATCTGGATGAAGTAAAGGAGGGAAAGACGAAGAAGTAAAGTTGTTAGAGATATTATTGGCTAGATGCCAGAAATCTCGAGAGGAGTTAGAATTGGAAAGACTTTGACATTTTCTATTGATGAAAGAGTTTTAGTAAGTTGGAGAATAGATTTGGCATGATTACGGGCAGAAATATATAGGGCATGAGTTTCAGCAGTTGGATGGCTACGGAACCGTTTGTGAGCCGCCTCTATCATTGACAGCACGAGAACAAGCAGAGTTAAACCAAGGCTTTTTAGCTTTAGGGTTAGAGAAAGTATGAGGAATGTATAGCTCCATGCCAGAGATAATCACCTCTGTTATGCGCTCGGCACAAAGAGAAGGATCTCTGACATGAAAACAATAATCATCCCACTTAGCAGAGTTAAAATGCCAGAAGCACCTCCGCTTAGGCGGGTCCTGAGGCTGCACTGGAGTGATAGAACTGGTAACGGAAATTAGATTGTGGTCGGAGGAGCCCAACGGAGAGGAAAGTTTAACAGAGTAAGCAGAAGGGTTGGAGGTTAGGAAAAGATCAAGAATGTTGGGCGTGTCTCCAAGGCGGTCAGGAATACGGGTAGGGAACTTCACTAGCTTGGTCATGAAGGATAGCAAAGTTGAAGGTTTGTTCACCAGGTTGGTCAGTGAAAGAAGATGAAAGCCAAAGCTGGTGGTGAACATTGAAATCAAAATGGAGATCTCAGCAAAAGGAAAGTGAGATAAGATGTGCTCCACCTTGGAAGTCAAATAGTCAAAGAATTTTACATAGTCAGAGGAATTAGGTGAGAGGTATACAGCACAGATGAATTTAGTTAGAGAGTGACATTGAAGTCTTAGCCAGATGGTAGAAAATTCTGAAGATTCAAGATTGTGGGCACGAGAGCAAGTGGTGTCGTTACGCACGTATGCGCAACATCCAGCTTTGGATTGAAAATGAGGATAGAGCAAGTAGGAGGGAACAGAAAAGGGCTGCTGTCAGTAGTCACAGACAACTGTGTTTCGGTTAGGAAGAGAAGATGAGGTTTAGTAGAGGAGAGGTGGTGTTCCACAGATTGAAAATTAGAACGAAGGCCACGAATGTTGCAGAAATTGATAGTGAAAGTATTAGATGAAGTGTCAAGACACCCAAGGTCGACAGCAGAGGGCAGTCCGACCTGGGGACATTTATGGTCCCCTCCCAGAGGGACAGGCAGGGCGTGGTGAAGCCATTATTAAATTTTGATTTGAAGAGGAAAAGTGTAAGGTGTTGTAGTGTAGTGTAGGAAGTAGTAGAAGTTGTCTTTAGAGGGCAGGCTGCAGCTGCTCAATTGTATAAATGAGACCACAAAGGGAACCGGGAAGAGAGGACACGGGGAATCACTCAGTCTGCAGCACTGCCTACATCCCCGTAAGTACCTCTCCTGGAGTATTCTCATCACCGGGAGTGATGAGAGACTTGCTGTTTTCGTGGTAGATAATTGCCGCCAGGCATTATTTGCCACTCAGGTTGTCTTCTCAATTAATTAGAATGATTGGTTTTACTTTTTCGATTACCGTTCCCTGGTGTATCGATGTTCATTTGTGAAATTACGGCAGCATGCAGGATTACGACAGAAAGAGGAGGCTGTTCTCGTCTTTTTGTGTATTGCCTGCAACCCCCCAGTGTCTAGGTGACAGCATGGTCTTCAGTGCGAGGAATGCCTTGAGTGGCAGAATCTACTCGGATCTCCATGCAAGACCATTCTGTACCAGATGGTGGATCTTTCTTCGATGTTCCTTGTCCGGTAGAGGAAATATCCATGCAAGACACTTCTCCTGTACCAATGGAAGATGATAGAGTGACACGGACCTACGAGATTGTTGAAGCGGTAACACAACGTGGCAATCCAAAGTTTGTCGACAGTGATGGGTACACATATACAGTGAAAAGCAGGCCTAAGAAGGACAATGCCACCACCATTTGGCGCTGCAGCACCCGCAACAAAACCATTAACTGCAAAGCAACCATCAGGCAAACAGATGAAGCAGATTTCATCCCAGGTCCACAGCCCCATTGTCATCCACCCGCTGGCCCAGGTACCTCAACCGCACTAAAAGTTTCAGCAGAAATCCGGGCAGCTGCAGCAAGGAAATGTTTAAACCTGTTGGCACCATTGTTGATGCTGTCCTCTTGGAACACCAAGCTGATGAGGTGCTATGTCCTTCACTCCCAAAGCCTGTAAACCTTCGCCGTCAAGCCAACAGGGTCAGACAAAAGACTAGGCCTGATGACCCATTTGACCTGAATTTTGACATTGAAAATGATCATATCCCCGAGCACTTCCTTAAGGGTGATGTCCGTGTGGGGAATCATCGGCATCTCATCTTTGCCACTGCTCACATGCTGTCCCTGCTCTCTCGTGTTCGGCACTGGTATGTAAATGCAACCTTTAAGGTAATACGACCACCATTTCACCAGCTCTTCAGCATCCATGCTTTCATCAAGGCTGATGGGGAAATGAAACAGGTACCACTTGTGTTCGTCTTGATGTCTAGCCGCCGGAGACGACATTATAGCAAGGTGCTCAAGGCCATTTTAGATGCACTGCCAGCCGTTCCTGCTGTCCAAGAGATTGTTGCAGATTTTGAAGCTTCTGTTTGGCGTGCGGTGAGCAGTGTGCTACCAACTATGACAATGCGTGAGTGCGTTTTCCACTGGACCCATGCTATCTGGAGACACGTTCAAGAGTTGGGCCTCTCAACAGCATACCAGCAGGACGAGGGTACATACCATTATATCCGCCAATTAATGGCCCTGCCCTTTCTTCCACATGAACACATCCATTCAACTTTCAATAATCTAGCTAGCTGTGCCACAACTCATGCCCTTCAAGAATTAATAATCTACATAAGAAACACATGGATCGAGTCTTCCATCTTGCCTGTGGAATCATGGTCGGTGTTCAACCAGTTAGTTCGCACCAACAATGATGTGGAGGGTTGGCACAGACGCCTCAACCACAGGGCTAATAGAGGTCAACTTCCGTTATATTTACTTATTGGGCTACTTCATGATGAGTCCAGGCTTGCCTCCCTTTATGTGCGACTGGTGTCTGAGGGGAAACTAAAATGTAAGACTCATGTGGTATTTGGAGAGGGGGAAGTACTTGTCATCGGTACAGTACGGCTTCCGAAAGATGAGGTCTACTACTGATGCCCTTTTATCCTAGAGTCCATTTGTGAGGCCTTCGCTAATCACCATCATCAAATAACAGTCTTTTTTTGACCTGGAGAAGGCCTACGACACGGCTTGGTGTCATGGCATTTTACAGTTTTTGTTTAATTTTGGCCTTCGTGGCCATCTTCCTCTTTTTATTCAACAGGTTTTATCCAGACGTTTTTTACGTGTTCGAGTGGGGAGTGTTCTCTCTGAGGCTACTGCTCTAAATGACGGCGTTCCACAGGGAAGTATTCTTAGTGTTACATTATTTGCAGTCACCATAAATGGTGTGATTGATACTCTTCCAGATGGCATTCACAGCTCCTTACATGTGATTTATGTATTTCTTTTGCTGCTGCTAGGATGTCACTGATTGAGCGCAAGCTCCAACTGGCGATCAATAGGGTGTCCAGTTGGGCCAACATGAACGGTTTTCGATTCTCCACCTCGAAGACCGTAGCTATGCATTTCTGTCGCAACCGTGGTGTCCATCCAGACTCTGATTTATACCTCGCCAATAGACGCCTCTCATGCGTGGAGGCGTCTCGATATATTTGCCTTTTATTTGACAACCGTCTCACCTGGGTTCCCCATTTCCGTTCTCTTAAGGCGTCTTGTCGGCAGGCATTATCCCTTCTTCGGGTTTTAAGTCACACCTCTTGGGGTGCGGACAGGGACACGTTGCTGCTGCTTCACCGTACACTCATACTTCCGAAGCTGGAATACGGCTGTGAGATCTACTCATCTTGTGTGTGTGTGTGTAATAATAATAACAACAATAATAATAATAATAATAATAATACGGTTTATTAGTAATTACAGTACATAGATAGATAGATATAGATATTTATTAACCACAGCTAGGAATCGATTTTACATTAAAGAACAGTAATATCACATTAAAGTGAAAACGATATTACTTAAACAAATATAAATGTAATAAAACACAACTGTAGTCCACAAACTACAAAATTCCTAATTAAATAAATCTAACCAGACTTCCCAAAAATCTTATACATATAACTTCAGAATATCATGAATTATCTTACATACTATTTCATCTGAATAAGTACCCGAAAACAAATTTTCCATGCAATCAAAATGATAAGCAAGGGTTCTCAAACTGGGGTTCGCGAACCCCCAGGGGTTCACAAGAAGATTTCTAGGGGCACTTAGATGGCTGACGAAAAACATATTTTAAATAGTAGTAGTTGTGGATTATGAAATTCAGTGCTAGCAGTGTGTGTTCCTTCAATCTCACTGTTCTATGCTGGTTTCTAAATTTACAGCGTTGATTACCAATAGTTGAATCTGGTGTGTGTGTGTGTGTGTGTGTGTGTGTGTGTGTGTGTGTGTGTGTAATGAAGTGGAGCGCCATATCGTGTCGGTTTACTTTTAAAACAGCAACTGTGAGTGAGGGTGGGAAGACGGTTACGTGGACTCAAGAGTTGCCACTTTGTGGGATTTTCCCCACAAATCTATGGGAGAAACAGAGCTACGTGGTTGGTGTCGTGGGAACTAAGATTTTGTGGAAATTTCGTGGAAATTTTTGTAAATTCATGGGAATTTGACAAAAATGTTGAATAATGTTTAATTTAATTATTATGGAGAGAGAGAGAGAGAGAGAGAGAGAGAGAGAGAGAGAGAGAGAGAGAGAGAGAAAGACGTGGTGAGGGATGGGTGGGATGTTGGGAGGGCGTGGGGTGGGGGTGTTGGGTGACAAACCGACCGTCGGACCGTGTACTGTTCATGTATCGAGTCTCAGCCGACGAGAGAGACTCCCTACCTCGCGCCTCGCCCCTCAGCAGTAGAGCTGGGCAGGATCCGACTTTTTATGTACTCACGAATCCGATTACTTGGTCTGGCGGATCCGTGGAATCCGAATCCGGATCCGAGTACTTGAGCACGGGGTGATGCGGCGTTGGATTTGCCTGAGAGCGGGATCAGACTGGCTGCACTCTGACGAATCCAAGCAGCGCGGTACTCGTCTCGTTGCTTGGATTCGTCTTCCCGCGCGGTAATCGTCTCGCTGCTTGGATTCGTCTTCCCGAGCGGTAATCGTCTCGCTGCTTGGATTCGTCTTCCCGGGCGGTAATCGTCTCGCTGCTTGGATTCGTCTTCCCGCGCGGTAATCGTCTCGCTGCTTGGATTCGTCTCCCCGCGCGGTAATCGTCTCGCTGCTTGGATTCGTCTTCCCGCGCGGTAATCGCCTCGCTGCTTGGATTCGTCTTCCCGCGCGGTAATCGTCTCGCTGCTTGGATTCGTCTCCCCGCGCGGTAATCGTTTAGACTCGATGGTACTGGAGTCCCACAGCGGGATTCGAATACTTGCCTTCAGACGAAGGCTACTGACGAGACTAATAATTTCTGGAAAACAATTAACACGCAGTTTAATAGAGGAAGGATGTTAGATTTATTAGAATCTATTTCGCTCTGCACAATTACATAATTCTATGGCCATATGGCTATGAAGACGACTGTCGCGTTCCCCCTTGTCTCTGTGGTGTCAAGGCTGCAACTGAAACTTTTTTTTTTTTTTTTTTTTTTTTGGCATAGGTATTAGGCCATTTTTGCTATTTTATTTTTAAATTTTTCTTTATTTCAGTTTTGTTATATATATATATATATATATATATATATATATATATATATATATATATATATATATATATATATATATACGCAGGACTACTTATATGGTACGTTCTGACGTCACAGCGTATCAGCCAATCAGCCTTCAGAGAAATTGAGGCATGAATGGCAACACTAAATTCATATTCTAAATGTCTCTCGCTGACTTATTTATATAGATATTATTTCTAGCCAATTCTGCTTTTTTTTTTTTTTTTACCAATAATTAAATCATGAAGCCCAAAAAGTGAAAAACAATAGTGAATGATCGCCAGATCCATCAGGATTCACCTCTGCCAGGAAAGTAATGTACCTGAGTACCGGATTCGTCAGGATTCGCCTCAGCCAGCAAGTAATCGTCAGTGGATTCGAGTACCAGAGGCTGGTAATCGAATCCTTCCTGCCTTGTCGGATCCGGTGGATCCGGATCCAGTACTCGGATCCCGCCCAGCCCTACTCAGCAGAGCTCAGTTATTATCAGACAGTAGTACCAGTTAGACGTACATCAACATGAGTGATAAGAAATCGTATTCTCAGAGGTACTGGAGTGTATGGGAGCATGATTCACTATTCAAAGATAAATACAAGTAGATATGCAATGAGTGGCCACAAACGAGCAAGGTAAACATTGTATAATTTTGGGCAGAAGTAAGCGAAAAGAAAAACTCTGCAGGAGAGAAAGTTTATCCAAATATATCATCATTGGCTTTGGCTTTACTGTCCCTTCCCTTTTCAAATGCATCGGTGGAAAGAGTCTTTTCGAGAATGAATAATATTCATTCAAAGTCACGAAATCGACAACCTACATGTCAGATCAGTTGAGGCAATTCTTCAAATCACATATGGGCTAATGCGAGCTAACAAATCATGTGCTACCTTTACGCTATCAGAAATAATGGTAAAAATTTTAATGCTAAAGATACTGGTTGGAAGGAAGTGGAAGAAGATGAATGGCTGGTAGATTAGGTAATAGGAATACTGAGGTAAACATGTAATGAAAGTAATGTACATGTACTGATATATGCTACATAAATAATGTATAAAGTAACATGTTAAACCTTCTCTATCCTTAATTAAATTTGTGGGAATTTTTTGCTGGAATTGTTTTCATGACGTGAGAAATCTGTGGGAGAAATGAAGCCCATCTATGGGGATTTGACAATTTTGAAGTGGCAACCCTACGTGGACTGGACAGTCAGGTAGCCGACACACACTGATACACATCGGAGTTGTTGCCCCAGTCTCCAGAACATTTTGTTTACCTAAATGAGGTATATTGGTGTTTTCAATTGCGTATTGATTATTCTTATATCACATTATATTATGTTATAACTGCGTTTCATTTTCATATGATATATATATATATATATATATATATATATATATATATATATATATATATATATATATATATATATATATATATAAATTGCCATTCTGTTCATTGTCAGATTATTGAGGGTTCGGGAAGATGGTCTTATAACTCAGGGGGTACTTAACGAGAAAAAGTTTGAGAACCCCTGCTCTACAGGGATACCCCCGCGGCCTCTTCTGTTCCACCTCCCTGTCTCTATTCAAAGGTTGTGACCGCTAACTCTAAAGCGCGTAAAAGACAATCTGTGAAATTCATTAATGTTATGTCTCACTCTGTACACTGGATGAACTGACAAACTTGGGTTCATATACTTATAAACTTCACATCTAGATGAGTTTGAGAGCAAAATTTGATTGTTAACATCTCCCATGATGGCATTACTATCCCTGATGGCGCTTGTTAAGAACTCGTTTCCAAGTGTTCCAGTTGGAGTATTACATGTCCGAATATTATTTAGTGCAAAAACAAGGGGATCATCTTCAAAATTGTGTCTTTCTTCATACACTTTGGAAAAAAAAAACTTGTGCTGTCTCAATTTCAGTAACTCAGGAAGCGGCAAGTACCATGACTCAACATAACACACTAGATTGGCTGTTGTTCTCCTCACCCCCAACAGTTGTTTTAATGACCAATTGTACAATTTAGTTACAAGTTTAAAGTCCGCTCCCACCCATGACTCACAACCATACAAGAGTGAGGAGATCAACGCTGCATCAAAAACCCGCCGCTTCACAACAAAAAGGATATCATTGTTCTTTTTGAGAAAGGATACAAACTTTAACACATGACACATTTTTCCCTTTGCATGAGCCTTAACTGCTGACGACACCGAGCCGTCGCTGGTGAAGGGTGAACCGAAGTACAAGTAGCTAGAGCAGTGATCTTTGACAAGTCCATTCACCACCAGTGGCTCGGCATAACCAGCTCTGCCGTGAATTACATCAAATTTAGTTTTCCTCTGGTTAATTTTCATACCATATTCGTTACAAAATTCCTGTACAATTGCAATGTTTTGTACACTCTGTTACCCGGTACATTGCTAACAAAGCCGCTAGCATCACCCGCCCACATCCAAGCCTTTTCATTACCTTAAATAAAACATCTCTTGGTACTAAATCATAGGCTTTAGAAAAGTCAATGAATGTTACAAAGTTATTTTTTTTCCTGCGAGCCATATCCGTTAACAGGCGAAGGGTCACAATGTGTTCTAAACAACTTCGCTTCCTCTGTGCTCCAGCTTGTTCTCAGTACGGTTTGAACCACTGACTCAGTCTTTCACACAACACCATTTCGCACAGTTTAGCGATTGCGTTAATTAATGACACTAATTCCCCGATAGTTGTTTGTGTCACACCTGTTGCGTGCGCACACACACACACACACACACACACACACACACACACACACACACACATTTCTGACTGCACGCACGCACACGCATTTACTCACACGCACGCCGACTCAATTTGCATAGCCACACACACAGACAAACACACAGTTCTGCCTGCACGCACGCACACACACGTTCGCACGCAAACGCACGCAGACTGATATTCACACAATTACATACACGTTCGCACGCAAACGCACGCAGGCTCATATTCACACACACACACACACACACACACACACACACACACACACACACACACACACACACACACACACACACAGACCAAGAGAGGAAGGTAACCTCTTGGGTCAGGATTCCTCTGCTCATCACTCATCATTCCTATCACCCATCATGATCGTTTATGGCTTAAGGACCAAATGACCAACGTGTTCACTCCATGCTGGAATTCACCATGCATGGAGAAACACTTAGTGATAACGTTCCTTGTTAGGAGACGCCATCTTCTTAGTGAGGGAGTGTAGCGAGCATGCTGGCTAGTCACACATCAACGGCTAGCTGTGCGTCGCGGAGGATGATGACACGATGTTTCTTGCTTCCAGGCCATGACAGTAAATTAGTACCAAGTAGTAGTTGTTAAGGGTAGTAGTAGTAGTAGTAGTGGAGTGCTTCTCACTCACAGTATTGCAAGGTGTGATGTAGACGTGACTGTGTCTGTAGTGATCACAACAACTTGTTGTTTCTTGTGTGTCTTGAAGAAAGATCACAAAAATGTCTTTTTTGTTTTCTGTTGTGAAGCACAAAGGTATTGTTACGTGTTTCCCAAGATGATGTTTTGTGAGTCTTTCAATGCAATACTTAATTTAAGTGTCTGGCCAATGTCTTGTAACGTGGTGCAGTTTTTGTTACTTGTATTTATTTTTCATACCTACTGATATGACGATATCTTGTGAATGATTTTCCTATATATTTCTAATGGCAACACAATATCTCTTGATATAATAAAATGCATAATGTATCGAAAGAGATGCAAAACAATATCTGGTTTGCAAGTGAAGCGAAATTAGTCAACAATCTGTTGCATGGCGCCACAGAGTCTGAGGTGATATGATGCCACAATATAGTTGCATGGAAATACTAGTAGTAATGTGTAAACTGACACACTCCCGTCCATGATGGCGAAGGTGGGCAGGTGTGGGTGTTGGCGGTGCTGGTGGAGATATTTACATGCTTGTGTGTAGATAGATAGATATAAAAGGCGAGTGATTAGAGGGTGGCGAGCGAGGCTCCCGAGACAGGTTTGTTCTGCGTCACTCAGAAGGATAAACGGTCAACGGGGCCCTATACTGATTAGCCTAGGAACATTTGTAGCATATACAACAATGATTTAGCGACCTTTTAGCGACTTTTCAAGGTGGATCTGGTGACGTAGAATATTTCTTCCATTCGGCAACTAACTGCCCACCAGCACCACCACCACCACCACAACCACCGCTGCCAGTGACCATACGTCCATTTCATCACCAGACACGAGAGCTGGGAACACGGTGACTGCCCCACTTGCCCCACCTAGTCCACCAGCTCCACCTGTTCAGTGAAAGGGTGAGTCTATTAATAGAGTGGAGGGAAGAAACATGATGAGACAGTGATGGGACGGTAATGGGGCGGATAATTGACTAGAAAGCTGTATAATAATGCACTGAAGGTGTGACGTGACGTGTGGGAGTGAGTGGATAGTGAAGGGTAGTTAATTAATGGTGCCACACTGTCATTAGTGATGGGACGGTGATGGGACAGTGACGGAGTGGACAGGCTGTACTAGGAAGTTATGTCGTGCATTGAAGGAGTCACATGTGGACAGTTAGCTGGTGGAGGGTAGTTAAGGTAGTTAATTAGGCGTATGGTAGTTATAATGAGTGGGGAGGGTGGTTGTGTACTGTAGGTGTTATGACGGTTTACAGTCACTCCGGCCCCTAGTTGCACCGGCCCTCAGTCATTGCGGCCCCCAACCCTAGTCACTCCGGCCTACCACCCTAGTCACTCCGACCCACTAATTATACTATGTTATCTAGAAAGAATATATAGTAACAGGCTCTCTTTTATTAAATAATTACGCAGTATAGTCATACACATACACAATAACTACGTAATACTATGTAATCTAGAAAGAATATATAATAACAGAAATAACCAAACAAGGCTCATCACACCATGACCACAACATGGGAGCGCTGACTGACTTTATCGTGATGTAAACAACTCGCCTTCCTAGTCCAAAGCTCTGATAATATAGTAACAAATTAGTTTTGCCTTCTCTTTACTTTTTCAATACATTGCTATTAACACTACATAAAATACAATAATATAGTACGATATAATAGTTTAAATGATATGAAAATGTAACTGTATACAAAGGTATGTGTCTAAGTTTAAAAAAAAAAAAAAATCAAGCAGCCTACTGATTCTAAAATATTTATGTATACAAAAGTATGCGTCTAAGTAAAGAAAAAAAAAATCAGGCAGCCTACTGATACTAAAATATTTCTGTATACAAAAGTATGCGTCTAAGTAAAAAAAAAAATATATAAAATTCAGGCAGCCTACTGATACTAAAATGTTTTTGTATACAAAAGTATGCGTCTGAGTAAACAAAAACACTATCATATTACAAACTAAACACTGGGTCCGCTTAGCCTGGAACATGCTTTTAATAAATGGTCAGTGGTAAGGTCATGTTGTTCATATTTGTTCCATAGTGAAAATATTCGTCCCTGTAAAGATCGGTATTTTCGTCCCTGACAACGAGCAAGTTTGCCGTCCTTGACCAGACGCACTTCCACCTGTACATTTTTGGCTTCTTTGAAAAGTAAGGGAACCAGCACATAAAAAGGAATATGGGAAAAGCCTGCACTACCATTCAAACGTCTATGATAACCTTCTACATCATTATTCGTGCGAATACTCTGGCGAAACACTGTCCACTCACTTGGTGACCAAAACCCACTTATCCATGTTCTCTCATGTACGTTGTTAAATCTTTAATTGGGCCAGCAGGAAGGTGTGATTCAAGGTGATCAAATGTTGATGTAATATGTTTATGTGGGAGAAGAAGAGCCATTAACTGTTTTAGGTAATCTTGAGTGGGTCGATGATTCAAGTATGGAACCGCCAATCCTAACGCCTGAATCTTCCTCCAGACTGCCTGATTCCAATGAAATGCACAGCCTTGCAACTTTGCAACTGGAAATAATTTCTTGACTACTGACCACAAAGCCATTTCGAAGTCCATCACGATCTTTTCCACTTTACACTCCTGAATTATTGCTAAAATAGAATTCAATACCTTTCTGTAGTCTCTTTCTTTTCCCTGACATAAGGATGAAAGCTAAGGGGACTTGTTTTACATTTCTTTCGCATCCCTTAACGAAGGCATGGACTCCAAATAGCTGTTGAAACGGGGCCCGTACTACACGAAATGTGGCATCTAAGTACCATGTCCTTGCTTTCTTCAACAAGGCAAGTTGGTCTGCAGTGGCAAATACTGTCTTGCATCATCTAGAATAATATCTTTCTGGAGGAATTCATTCGGGATGTGATCAACTACCAATTCAAAATCCAATTAATTAGGTTCAACAGGTCTATCTTTGTCTTATGCGGTTAACATTACGAGATAAATAGACTGGATTTACACAAGCATTATCACTTCCTTCTGTCTGCATCATGGCACGGTCAACTAGGGTAGTACCAGATGTGAACATATTGGCTTTCTCTTTAGCGAGGGACTTTGCAGCAGCAGTGACTGCTGCCGTAACAGTGGCTCCTGTCTTACCTTAATGAAGAGTGAAAATATTACCATCCTGGTATACAGTAGCCGGGCACGTTAGCGCCTTACTTCTAACACTGCACCGCCAACTGCACTTACCATCACGCTGAATTTTCTTCCTTCCTAATACCTTTTTGTTGTATGAAAAACCTAAAGAATCAACCATAAGTGTCTTTCCTCCTCTCGTGGCACCCTCAACTAGTTTATAAGAGATCTGAATCTCTTCACCGACACTAGGAACTTCTGTAATAGAGTCGTCAGCTATTACGTCCTTTTCATATTGATCTGGAATTGGCGGTCGTGTGCTAATGTCAGGGACAGATAAAGCCTCTTCTTGATAATTTTCCAGGGTACCATCGTAAGAAGCAGGTTGAAGTTGCATACTCTCAGCCATAGGGACATAATGGTGAGAATCAAACGCCATGGCTTCCTCATTCATCACTGTAGAAGATATGAAATAATGCAAATATGAAAAAAAAAAGATATTTAAGTAAAAAAAGGACGGAGGGGAGATTTCTCACTATACCACCAATATGTAAAAAATGGAAGATAGTACTTGGTATACTGACGTACCTGTGGCTTCTGACAATGAGCACTTTGTACAAAACCATGGTTCGTTGACCATAAGTTCCCCACGTATGATGCGACGGTATTCATCCTGACTAATGCCAGTGTTACACTTCCGGTGTTGCCATTGGTCACACTCATCACACTTAAAAGCGTGCTGGCGTGGACGGACTTCCTCAGAACAGGCAACACACGGAAAGGAAGCCATGGTTAGAATGGACGGTATGCAGGGTTTTGCTAACAAGAAAAGTCGTTTTGTGTTCGAAACAAGAAAAGTCGTTTTGTGTTTCGAAAACCTCGGTACCTCAAGTCCGAGGAAGGAGACAGCGTTAACGACTATTATCTATTACGTAAATTCAAATAGCTAGTATGTTTTGCAGTAGCAGTATGGTAGTAGTAGTAGTAGTAGTAGTAGTAGTAGTAAATTTCTACTACTACTACTACTACTACTACTAGTAGTAGTAGTAGTAGTAGTAGTAGTAGTGGTAGTAGTAGTAAATTTCTACTTCTACTATCATAATCGTTATTATCATTATTAATATTTATTATTACGGAGGAAATGAGAGAGAGAGAGAGAGAGAGAGAGAGAGAGAGAGAGAGAGAGAGAGAGAATGTCAGGTTGTTGTGACGACCCACCTTTTACCAGCCTCTCTTCTTCTTATTGGCCCATATTCATATTGTGCGTAGGAGTTGACGAGTATTTTATACTTCGTAAATAATCCGAAAAGTGAAAATTAAGGTAACACCCTTCTGTCCACCAAGGGTTCAGTTCAATTATACACAAATGTTACTTTTCAAATAAAGAATTATGCTGCAAAATGAAGTGGATTAGAGAGAGAGAGAGAGAGAGAGAGAGAGAGAGAGAGAGAGAGAGAGACTATAGAGGATATACGTAATAAGAGTAGGGGAGATAAGATAATGAGGGAGTTAGGGGAAGTGGGAACTGTGACCTTGAGTCGTGTTGGGAAATAACACTGGGTGTTTTATTTATTGTTTATTGCATATATATGGCTTCATTCCGTCAGGGAATGGCGCTCTAGCCTCCGTGGACATTACAAATGTACAATAAAAGTTGTAAAAAAAGTATAATTACATATATGGATATATAAACACACACACACACACACTCAAACAACCCAACAATATATATTGCTAACTTAACACACGTGCGTGCCGCCAGGGAGGCCGGAGTGACCTGGGTGGAACGCGGGGGAGGCCGGAGTGACCGGGGCCGGAGTGACTAGGGCCGGAGTGACTTGGTACGGTATGCTTTGGGGTTCATTTCGTTTGTTTTCAGTATATGTTAGATCTTTTAGCCATATTTTACGTAGTTTGAGAGTGTGGATTGAGGTGTGTGTGAGTATTAGCATGTTTTGAGAGTGGTTTGGGAGAACTTTGAAGGGTTGTTTGGTGTTCTGAGTGGGGTTTGGGTTTATTATGAGTATTATAAGTGGTGGGGGGGTTTAGTGGTCTGTTGGGTGTGTGTGGGGGATATTTCAGTAAATATTGGGTGTTTCTAGTGAGTTTGCAGGTACTTTAACCTGTTCTGTGTTTTCTTAGTGTGTTTTGGGATGTTATTGAGTTTTTTAAGAGGGTTTGGGTATGTGTGGTTTGTCGTGTCGTGTGTAAGAGTGAATTGGGCCTATATATCGTTCCCAGGTGACGACAGGCAGAATGAGGTGGACGTGGCGGAGGCTGTGGGCAGTCAATTCACGGCGCAGATTACCTACACCTTGCACCACGCTGACTGGCCGCCGCTGTTCACTAAAGTCGGGCAAGCCTGTATCTCCGTGTTCTGCCCTGGATATAGGAGTAAAGTAAGTTGTGGTTTTTCTTGTTGTTGTTGTTGTTCTTGTTTTTCTGTTAAGATTTGTTTGCTATCTCTCTCTCTCTCTCTCTCTCTCTCTCTCTCTCTCTCTCTCTCTCTCTCTCTCTCTCTCTCTCTCTCTCTCTCTCTCTCTCTCTCTTCTCTTCTCTTACTACTACTACTACTACTACTACTACTACTACTACTACTACTACTACTACTACTACTACCTACTACCGTTATCTGAGTGAGGATAGGTAGTGTCAGGTCACGACGCGTTACGACAGCAGGTTCCCACGCCTGTCCCTTCTTGCATATATTCTCACCTGCTCTGTTTGATGAGGTGACGTGGGGCAAGGCTTACCCACCAGTTGTATGGCTCTATCTGGGCGATGTGATGGAGCTGAACATTGATTTATCCTTTTACGCCACCCTCGTGCAACACTTCAACCACCACCGTGAATGTGTGTGTGTGTGTGTGTGTGTGTGTGTGTGTGTGTGTGTGTGTGTGTGAGTGATAAGTAGAGGTGATGAGACGAACGGTCGTGTAGGTGAGTGCGTGATGTACAACAGGTAAAAGTGACAAAACGAGCGGTCATGTAGGCGAGTTAGTGAGTGTGTCGGAGTCTTGGTGGTGTCTGATTCACGTGGTGAATGGATAGTAGTAGTAGCAGTAGTGTACTGTTGTTCACTACACACTGGAGTCAGTCAGGCGTTCATGTCTGGTGATGATTGTAGTAGTAGTGTTGTGGTGTTCACTACAGTACCCATCTTCCCCCAAACAAAGGAGGAATGGCGTTGGCTGCGCGCATGAAACCGCTCTGTGTGCTGGGGCGGAGATAACGGGGCAGGTGGGGCTTGGCGTCAGGGACAGTTGGCGGCCTAGGGTACGGGAAGGCTTGTGTACAGGGGTCCGTGGTGCCTTGGCGTCTGTGGTGCGGGGGCGCCTTGGTGTCCGGGGTGCGGAGCTCCTTCACCTCTGGGCTGGGGCCCTTGGGGTCTGCGGCGGTGGGACTTTTACTGCTCCAGTCGAAATTTAGCTTTCGTATGGGGAAATGTTTCTGCCTTTCATCCTATGAAACATGGAGGATCAGAAAAAACAAACAAACTCTACAATGGGATCATGCAAAAGATAGGTAAATAATTAAATAGAGATTAAAATTTTATTTATCACTGATATAAGAATATTTTTTACAGTTAGACCATATATACATATATGAGGACACTGGAAAAAAATGCAAAAGTTAATTACATCTTGTTGTTTTCATCCTCAATTTTTTGGAGTATTTTTTTTTTTTTTAAATGTCCAATCTTCATTCTTAGTAATTGAAAAAAATAGTCTCATAATCAATATGATGAGGAAATAAAGTATGGAACTCTCCTTCACTCTTTCCATCTTTCAGTATAGTTTGAAGCCACAATCTCCTTTTTTGCTTTCTTTCTTCGTCTTCGTTAAGTGGAATGGCGATCACTGCTGAATCAGATAGAGAAATGTCACTTGTAACACATAGTATTTGGTGATGGGTAGTTAAATGACATCTGTATGGCTTGTAACTGCTTAGGAGTAACGAGTATAAACTACTTATGAGTAACGAGTGTGAACTCCTTAAATAGGACAAGTGTATTGCCACCAGTCTCGTGTAGATGATCGGACTGGTAACGCGTCTGCCATTGATCTGTCGTTGCTCTCGCCAGGTATACTCCCTGACTTCTCCTGGGAAGTCATCGACGACTCCCACGGAAGTGACCATCTGCCCATCTGCATCTCTTATGCACGCGACATCCCGCCCACCCCCTGCCCTCCCAAGTTTAACTTCAAGAGAGCAGACTGGGCAACCTTCCGTGGGGTTGCCGACGTGGATATATCTGGCGAGGACATTGACACGATGGTCAGCAACGCAACACAATCCATATTACACGCCGCTGAGGCTTGTATTCCGAAGACTTCTGCAGTTTACACTAAGCATGGAGTCTCATGGTGGACAACGGATTGCCGACAAGCACTTCGTGAGCGCAATAGACGATACAGGTACTTCAGCCAGCAGCCCAGTCAAGCAAATTTCATAGCCTATAAAAGGCAAGGGCTCAGGCAAGGAAAGTCATCCGTAATGCAAAGAAAGACTCATTCAGACAATTCATATCATCTGTTAACCGCACCACTCCTCTCTCCAAAGTATGGCAAACAATAAATATTTTAAACAACAGAAAACCGTATATTCCTATCACTACCCTTAAAATAAATGATAATATAATTGATAACAAAACAGAAATAGCAAATGGCATAGCCCACCAATTCCATCAGGCCAGCAGCACAACTTATTATGACCCTACCTTCCTTCCAAGGAAGGAGGCTGCAGAACTCACTGTCCCAAACTTTGCCACAGGAGGCGTAAACTCAGACTACAACACAGAGTTTACGTTGGATGAACTCCTCTTTGCCCTGAAATCCTGTAAAGGCTCCAGTCTTGGTCCAGACAATATTTCATATATCATGTTACAAAATCTCGGCCACCACTCCCTTTCAAAATTATTAACGCTCTACAATAGAATATGGACCACCTACACTTTCCTCAGTCTTGGCACTTCGCCCACACAATCCCAATCCCCAAAAAGACTGGACGCCTTACGGACCCCAGTGCGTTTCGTCCTATTGCGCTCACGAGCTGTCTATGTAAGGTCATGGAACGTATGGTAAAGCGAAGGCTACTTTTTGTTTTAGAAGCGAAGGGTCTGTTAGGTGATCAGCAGTCGGGCTTTCGGAAGTACCGAAGCACGATGGATCACCTAACACACCTGGAGCATTGCATTTCAGAGGCTTTTGCCAAAAAGAATTCATGATAGGGTGTTTTAGACATCCACAAAGCCTTCGACATGACATGGCGACACGGCATCCTCATGAAACTCTACGCTCATGGCTTCAGAGGTAACTTGCCCATTTTTGTTTATAATTTTCTTCAGGACAGAACATTCTCTGTCAAGCTTCCTGGTAACGTAATCTCGGACGTTTTCGTCCAGGAGAACGGGGTGCCGCAGGGTAGTGTTCTTAGTCCCATTTTATTTTGTATAATGATTAATGATATTCTGTCAACAACTCCCGTCCCAAGGAATCTTAAATACTCATTGTACGCCGACGATTGTGCGTTATGGCACTCCTCGCCTAACGCACAATTCTCAGCGGGGCGGATTCAGGATGCTCTTGATTCCGTCCAGCATTGGGCCTCATTATGGGGATTTAAGTTTTCAGTTGCTAAGTGTATCGGTGTTGTTTTCACTAGACGTAACGTACCTGATTTGCAAATAACTCTTCAAGGCCAACCGATACCGTTTCAAAATTCAGTCAAGTTCTTGGGTCTGCATTTTGATAGCAGACTCAATTCGAAGACTCATGTTAATGAATTGCTCATTCGTTGTCGTAAAAAGATCAATGTCCTCAAATACCTTTCTGGTACTTCATGGGGAGCAGACAGAAAATCTTTATTAATGGTGTACAAGTCCTTAATTCGTTCTCATTTAGACTATGGCTCAATGGTGTATGGGTCTGCGTCGGAACCAACACTGAGGAGATTGGATGGACTGCAGAATGAATGTGTGCGAATGTGTCTTGGAGCCCTGCGCTGCACTCGTGTGGCGCGGATGGAGGTTGAGGCCAATACACCACCGCTACAACTACGTCGCGACGCCCTCCTTTTATCTCATGGGATAAAAGCGGCTCGGAAAGCTCCCCTCGGTAACACAGCAAACAAGATTATATGGCAGCACCACCACCTCCACAATGCGGTCCGCCGTCCAGTCTCAGTCAGACTACACACGCTCTGCCAGCAAACGGGCGTGAGACTGGACGATGCGGACCAGCTCGTGCTGCCCACCCTTCCCCCATGGAAACTTCCCACCACCACCTTCAACATCAACTGGCTTCAGGGGAAGAAGGCTGTGGTTACCGAGGTGGAGCTCCAACACCACTTCCGAGCCCTCGTCGCTGGCCTCCCTCCATCCCTACATCTCTACACAGACGGCTCCAAGACAGGTGAATGTGTGGGTGCAAGTGTATGGTCGTGTGAATGTGCCCTCAGGTTCCGGCTGCCTACCCATACATCGGTTTTTCTGCTGAAATTTTGCTATTGACAAAGCCATAGATTATGCTTTAAATTCAATTCATAATTCAATTGTCATTTTTCGGACTCTATGTCAGCCCTTCAGGCAATAGAGTCCGGCCGCACGGATACAAATGAAATCCAGGGCAACATCATTAATAAGCTGAATTCATGTCATAAATCCTTCTCACTGGTTTGGGTGCCTGGACATTCCAATATACGCGGGAATGAACAGTCTGACATGCTAGCTCGGTCTGCTGCTGAGCTCGAGGGAGCGTGGAACCTCCGTCGGGATCTGCAGTCATGTCTCTCAGTTGTTAAATCATCAGCAAAACTCCTGTGGCAGAGTCACTGGGACAACCTCCACCTCCACACCACCAAACCTATCCTGGGCGAGTGGGCCTCCTCCAATCGCCCCACAAGGCGGGAGGAGGTGGTCCTCGCACGCCTCAGGATGGGCTGCACCCTCCCCACCCACATGCTCCCCTACATAGCCAACGCCTTCCCCACCACAGTGTTCCAGCTGTAATGTCACTCTCTCTCTGTCGAGCACATCCTGCTTCACTGTGTGCGTTATCGTGAGGAGAGGCGGCCCTTGGCGGCGTATTGCCGGGGTCGCGGCCTCCCGCTAACGCAAACCACCCTCCTGGGTGATGAACACCCGGATGTGGTCGATAGACTGATGATTTACCTGACTGAGGCCAATTTAATCAGAGAGTTGTGATTTATGTGTATATATTATGTTATTTATTCCATGTATTTATTCTATATATTTATGTAAATAAAAGTATGAAAGTGTGTATGTTTCCAATTTTGCGTGATCTAATGTGAATGTTTTCCCTTCATGTATATATGCAATACGTAGTGATACTACGTAGCCACCCTGTGTGATTGTGATTTGTCCTCCTCCCCATGCCCTGACAAAGGACAATAGTTTTGAGATAGGTATAGGATCCCTGTGTGAATGAAGCGTGCATGAGAATATGTGAAGTCACTTAATGTTAAGAATAAAAAAAATAAATAAATAAATAAAAAAAAATAAAAAATAAAATAAATAAAAATAAATAAATAAATAAATAAATGAAGCCATTAAAAAAATATATGCTTTATTCTAAAACAAATATTTAAAAAAATGTAAAAAAAATAAATAAATGGCCTAATACCCAAGACAGGGTGATGGCCATAAAAAAAAAAAAAAAAAAAAAAAGCCACCAGCGGTGGACCGAGGGTAGCTATATAGGGCAAGGAGGGAGGTAAAGCCTACAGTATGTCGATGGTAAAGCAGCCGTGCACATCCCTTTATACCAGTTGGGATATATACCAGGGACCATTCTTTACACCACATGAACGCCAGAGATTGGTAAGAGTGCTTGTTGTGTTTGTGAAAGCATAGGAGTGTAACTGTATTTTGTACTTTTTTTTTTTTTCCCTCAGCTACTCGTCTATTTATTTGTTATATACTTGTTGATGATTTTTTTTTTTTTTTTTTTTGTGATTCTGTTTGAGATGGTGAATATGTTGCTAATGCCGTTCGCACGCACGTTCGTGTTCACATGGGACAAGTAAAACACAAAAATAAAGAACGAGTCACGATAACCTGGCGTAGTAGCAATACACCACGGGGAAACACCCTTGCCTAACACCCCTTAGTGGGTGTTATATCACTCATCCTCCGTCACTGGTGGTGTGACTTCCACTAGTGTTGAAGGAAAGGAAGGGATGGGACCGATAGCGGAGCGAGAGAAGACCGTACATGTGAATGCACCAGGGGCCGTACTTATAAAACTCCACAAAGATACCGTCTTAGTTAGGAAAAGTACTTAACCTACGAGACTTAAGCGCTAAGAATCTTTCCTAGCAGGATGCTTTGTTAAGTAAAAGTCTTTAGGCGCTTACATCGCTAACCGCTAACATGAGCAGACGTTATGTAATTTTTTTTTTTTTTTGAGGAATTTCGCAAGAAACGGATAAAAATACGTAAAAATTATATTCTAAATAAAAAAAAATATTTGTCTAGTTAGTTTTCAACAATCACCTCTTCATTTTAACCTTGATAATTGAAGGTATAAATTTACCACCACTGTTGTCATCTTGTCAAAACAACAATCATTTGGCGCCAACTTCGACTGCACACCATGGCTACTCAAGAGACTCAAGACAAGAAGAGGAACAGGAAGACGAACTGGACGCCTTCATCTGGCCCACCTATACAAAATTCTCGCAAAAATACTCCGGAGCGACTTCTCCACAGCTGGCTGCTCTAAGGAAGCCAGAAATGCTGCTTGGAGGAGCAATAGTGCGGAGGTGTCTGCCGTGTCAGACATTCTCCGCACTGAGGAGTGCCAGAAACATTGGCATATTATAAAACACTCGCAAGCAGAGAGAAGTCATGACTGCCACAGGTAAGAGTTATTAATTTGGGAGCTATTTTTTGTTATATTTGTGTGTGAGTTGCAGCAAGATTTTAATATTTTTGAGCTTGATAGAAATTTCAGTTTTACCCTAACAAAAGATATGATTTATCTTATTATTCCTTTTAAGCACTGAATAGGTAAGGCAATTTCACTTAAAGAAAAGTATTTGTTTATGGTTATTTATTTTTTGCAAGGAAGCTTACTAGTATTTGAGTAAATACTAAGTTTCAGCAGGTCTACTGTTAAGGTCACTTGAGATTTAGATCATGGAACTTAACCACTTTAATGAATAAATTTCAGTAAACTGTTCCTGTTTTAAGTTTGGAAGCAACAACATTGAAAGTTTTGTGCTAGTGATTAATATATTAAAGTGCCCTGCATTTTTTTTTTTTTTTTTTTGTGAAGTGGATGCAGTTATTGCACACACTAATTATGATGCAGTACTGCGTCTACCTCTGACAAATAATATTACTCCAACCACACATCTGAGTTACGTATGTTATGTGAAAACACGTTCTTTATAAATTATTTATTTGTATTTGCAATTCATTAGCAATAAGATTATATTATTTTTTCCAGATGGTGGAACTCCTGCCAACCCTCCTCTCTCCCAGCTCGATGAGTTAATCTTTGAGATTTTGGACCCTAAGAATGTCTCTATTCATGGGTGTACCAATAAGGCAAGCATCATTGAATGCACCTTCCTTAACAAAGGATAAGCCACTTGTAGATATAGCAATATTAGGCCATAATGTTGTCTCAAATGTCTGCAATCCAAAATACTCGTTCCCATTTAGTTTACAACTTAGAGTTAAACACAATAGTAAATTTGTTATCTAGTGTTGAGATTTTTTTTTTTTTTAATTCTTTAACCAAACAGCTAAAACAGTAGTAAGAAAAGAAAAAAACTAATAAAGTTAATTTAATTCCTATCCCTTCTCCCCCCTCATAAATATGGTGTTGTACTGGGTGAATGTGTTAATGATAACAAGTCTTAGGGATTTACAGTTTCTTAGATATGGGCTTTCTTCAAACAGAACAGGATTTAAGTCAAACACATTGTACCTTAGCTAGATTTACTGGTTTCTGTTACTTTTGTCCTTAGCAATAAAACCAAAAACATTATCAGCTTAGTTTATGAAGTTAGAACTAATGATGCCAGCAGTGTGCAGGCAGCAGATGATGCTGGGGAAGTGGCAGAGGCAGCCCAACAGAGAGAAGTGGTGACCGAGGCAGTGGGTGTTGAGGAGGAGGCACCTGCCACACCACTTGCAGCACCAATAGGGGCCAGACTTGCCTGGTACATCACTGGTGTTTGTGGATGAGGAGGAGATCATCCACCTGCAGAAGAAAAGGAAGCTTGAGCTTGCACTCCTTGAAGAACCTATAATGGCTCAGGAAAGGAAGCAAGAAGCAGAACAGGCTAAGTACATGTACTACACACAAAAACTAGAGTACCTGAAACAAACAAATAAAAAAATAGTAATAAATATATAAATAATGTACTATTTGTTTTTGTTTGTAACCACTCAACCAAATATTAGTGTTAACACAAAATTAACTGCAGTTTCTATATGCTCAACCTACAATCTACTTACTTCAGGTATGGGGGAGAAAGAGAGAGAGAGAGAGAGAGAGAGAGAGAGAGAGAGAAGAGAGAGAGAGAGAGAAAAAAAAAGCTACTTACATGAGAATAACACCAATCTCAGCAGTCATGACACTGGTGTCTCATCACTCATCAATGCTGTAAAAAAAAGACATTGATTTACTGCTTGATGTTGTATCACACATTATATATATATATATATATATATATATATATATATATATATATATATATATATATATATATATATATATATAACTACAGAACAATTGATAATGTAGTCAATGCCACACTCATAAAAATCAGTGAAAAAATAATTAAGAAAGAATCATTTAAGTTAGTTGTGAAAGTGTGTTAATTATTTCTTTAGATGTTGCTGAGATACACATTCATCATAACCCATTTAAATACTGTAAGGCTGAACAGTGATACTGTGGTATCTGTGAAGAACTCTATCTTTTCAATAGTGGGTGACTGGCAGAGAGTGAGGCAAGGAAGATGAAATCACCAACATAACAGTGCACACACAACAAAACAAGACATATAAATATAAATAACAAATTGACAGGGGAAAAAACTTAAGAATGCTACTATAATCAGCATTATGGGTTGTGTTACTTACTTGAAGTGAAGCACAACAAATTCATCCCTGTAAAGGATTACTTCATGGCGACTTTGAACTTTCTGTGCTAGGAGACGCTCCTCGTTGCCTCCATCCTCGGTTGCAGCAAGATGTTCTTCTTCCTCAGGAAGAATGATGTTTCTTGCTTTGCAGATGTTGTGCAGCAGTGCACAAACCTCTACAATTTGGCAGACCTTGGATGGAGGACCAACTCGGATCTCACTGTGTAGCATTTGAAAATGTCGCTTCAGCTGCCCGATGCCTCTCAATAACGCTGCGGGTTTTCTTGTGGGCCCTGAAATTAATATAGATTTCAATCTTACAATGCAGTACTTGAAATTGGTATGATGCATTAATTTAATTTCTGCAAACATTTAGGTTATGTCATGTATAAGGTGAAATTAAGATTCATTGTATGATAATGATTTGTGACATGATAGCTTAACATAACATAACATAACATAAATAATAGGATAACAAAGGGCCACCAGGGCCCATCTAGGTTATCCTGTATCAGTCGCACAGCGACCACGTCATCAGTACTTAAAGATACACTTACAAGTACACAATACATTATATACTAATTCTAAATATTTGGCCCATTAACAGGGGTAAGTCCTGCAGCGAAATCCTCTACAATTTGTGGTCCCCATACATGGGGATCATGTCTTGTTTAACTGTAGTAAATTTCTTATAAAACTATCATGCAGCGCTATACATAATTATAAATCTAATAAATTTAAGTGCTTATCTAATCTGTTTTAAACATTGTCAAACTAGTGCTATTTACAACCGTCTCTGGCAATGCATTCCAGAAGTCTACCACCCTATGACTAAAGAAATATTTTCTTATATCTAACCTGCAGCCTTGCTTTCTAATCTTCCTGCCATGATTTCTAGTCCTACTTCCCTCCTCTAAGGTAAAGAAAGATCTCACATCTATGTAGTTTGTATCTGAGAATCTGAGAACATTTTAAATAACTCTATCATATCCCCTCTTATACATCTCCTCTCAAATGAAAACATGTTTAATTCCTTTAATCTATCTCTATACTCCAGGCGCTTCAAAGCTGGTATCATGAAACATAAAAAAAAAATCTCTAGTATAACATTGGTTAGGTTAATATATTCACATGAAAACTTAGAATAAAAAAGAAGAAACTCTTAAATATTTGGAAATTTTCATGAAATTTACTTGTATTGGTGATTCAACACTTTACATAATTATAGCCCTCTGCAGGGTCTACATTTTACTTTATGGAGCATTTCTTGCTTCATTTTACCTTATCAGATATTAATGATACGTATACTTTTTGGGGGATCCAGAGGGGGCAAAGCTCCCCAGGTAGGAGGTTACACAATGTTAAATTACTTTGCCTTATCAGTTGTTCTGGTCAAGTTTCAAAATGTTAAGTTACTCCTTAATGGGGGATGATGTCAACCCAATGAGGAGGTTACAAAATGTTAGGTTACGTTACTTCATCTTATGGAGAAATCCAGTAAGGTTGGAGGGAGAGTCAAGATTGTGTGAAAGTGCAATATTTCAAAAATACGTAATTCATTAATTTAGCACTTTATATTAGTTTATATGAAAAAGTGTAACTATGGGAGGTAAATAATTAGTTTTGTGTGATGTGGGATAATTAATTAGATAACTTTTT
The DNA here is from genome assembly GCF_017591435.1 of Portunus trituberculatus. Lineage (NCBI taxonomy): Eukaryota > Metazoa > Arthropoda > Malacostraca > Decapoda > Portunidae > Portunus > Portunus trituberculatus. The sequence goes on from NC_059265.1 coordinate 480,575, forward strand.
ATCTAAATTTTACTACTCAGTAGCTTACCTGTTATAAGAAGACTGTGCTCCAGCTGTGGTCTGAGGTATGGAGTCAGTAGCCACTTCTTGCTGGGATAGTCACACTCTCCCTGTAAGTGACACCCAGCTGGGACGATGCCGTTGTCAAATATCCTGCAGAGTCCACTCTGAACAAGTATTCTTGCATCGTGAACCGATCCCGGCCACTTTGCAACCACATCAATAATGTGGTATCAAGCATCAAACAAACTGCACGTTGATGCTGTAGTATCTCTTCCTGTTGACAAACTACCTTATATTCTCTAGGAGCCACAATCATTACGTGCGTTCCATCAATGCCACCACCGATCACTTCAGGGAAGCCAGCAATCTGCAGAAACTCCTCCTTCCTCCAATGAATTTCCAGTTGGGTGACTAAAAATGGCATTGTATCACTGTATCACTGATGATCCTGCTGATGGTCTGTTGTGAGGGCCCCAAGTCATCAGTGCTGCACTGCTGCATCTTTCCTATAGCGAGGTACCGCAGTGAAGATAACTTGCATCTCGGGGAGAGAGGCCTTGTTCCTTGCAGTTGGTCTCTTCAGCCTTTCCCGCACCAAATTTGTCACGAAAATGATACCAGCAGGATCCTGCAAATACCTCTTCACCAGCTCACGGTCATCTAGCTCATTCAGGACGTCCTTCCTCTCACGAAACGACCGTCTCTGTCGCAGGTGGTGGCGGTGCGGTCCCCCTCCAGCGGCCATATTTACTTTTAGGATGAAATCTTAGGAGCGGTCTTACTGCTAAAACACCTCGGGAGGTGTTTTAGCAGTAAGACGCATCTTTAGGGCTTAAGATGCCGTCTTAAGGATTTAAGACTCGAATTCCGCCATTTTTGTGATTTAGGACGACTTCTTACCGTTAGGACGTCATCTTAGTGTTTATAAGTATGGGCCCAGGACCTTGACCAGAGCGAGAGCGGAGCAAGAGCATAGCGAGAGCGAAGCGAGAACTTAGCGATAGTGTGAATCAAGCCTTAGCCTCAGGAGCAAGCTTAGCTAGTGTAGTGTAGTGGTGTTCACTACATGTGTGTGTGTGTGTGTGTGTGTGTGTGTGTGTGTGTGTGTGTGTGTGTGTGTGTAGGGATGATATTGGTAACTTGAGTGACTGTAATGTGTTTTTGTAAGCTTTTTTATATTATGAGGTGTTGCAGGGTGTTTTGTGTTAGTTTTGAGTGATTTAAGTTGTTTGTGTGTGCGTCAGTTGTGTATGGTGTGTTTTGTGGTGTGGTGTCAGTATTGGTGCACACTGTGTGCTTGTATTGAATTGTAAGTGCGTTTATTGGTACTATGAAATTTTTCATGTTGGCAGTATCCAAGGGGATTTGACATTTCAAATTGTTGACCAATATAACAGGTTCGGCAGTGTTCCAAATTGATATGGATAGTAAACTGAACAATTGTTTTGGTATTTTGTAAGCACGATCGACAATTTGGAAGTGATCATTTAGTGGGTAGGTTTGTGTGTGGGTGGGGTTAATTCACAGTACATAAGCCGGAGAACATTAAGATGAAAATAATGACAAATATTTAATGTGATTCGCAATATATATATAGAGGTAGATGAAATTGAGCAACCTTGCTTATTGTAGGCAACATTAATGAGGACCTTTGACTGTCTGTGTGGGAGTGTAAATTTTGTTGTTTGTCGGTTACTTGTATTTCAAGGAAACACGGAGAGCTAAGATGAATAGCATTGTGGTAACTTACTGCTAGGGTTTCTCTCTCTTAAAACACCATCTAGTCAATCTAAATTTACCTTATGATAGTCTAAACCATGAATAATAGTGATGTTAAAATACAAAGCCAGCATTTCACCCACAAAGTGCAATAGTGGCAGAGCTGCAAACGACCCTCACACGGAAGAGGAACAACAATCAGTCAGTCAGTCAGTCAGTCAATCAGTCAGTCAGTCAGTTCTCCTTCAGCGGTGGCAGTAATATTCCGAAGCAGCGCATGTGTGACGGCATCAATGATTACTGCAGTAACGGAGAGGTGAGGAGAAGGCTTTGCTTTTGTCACTACGGCACGCAAGGCTTAACTCGTGCCCTGAACTCCTTTGTTTCATTTTATAAAAGTTGCAGATTTTCTTACATTGGATACAGTACAATACAAAATCAAAACTTGACAATACTGAAGCAAATACCTTTCTTGTGGCCGGATGAGTTTGTGCAGCTGTGTGGGATTGAGGAGTGCCGGGAGAAGAATGTCGGGTGTGTGTGAGTCTGTTTACATCAACATTCGAGAGTCATACTACTGCCAGTGCCGGCCATGCAGGGTACAGACTCGTGTCAGAAGGTACAAGTGTGAAGGTGAGGCCTCCCTGAACTGTCAATGTCACTCTACGGTCTGTCGTCTTAAACTTGTCAGTCCTTCACCTCTTCATTTAGCAGCAGCCTAAAGAAGTTAGTGTGGTATTCAAGGGGACTTTTGTTATTGTTGGCATACATCAACATGCATTTTGTCTCACGAGTATTACTAAGATCAGCGATTAACGATTAGGTTGTTCTTTATGAATAATTATAATTTAATCTTGCCATATGCATTTTTAATAAGTACTGATATCATTTTTGTAGTTTTCCTCAACGTATTGTTGAATGTGTTCCTGAAATGCGTGTAAATCTATCCTTAAGTTGTAATAAATCTGTGTTTCTGAGAGTGTAATTCTCCACCCTCAGACGTTGACGAGTGCGTGGAGTCGCCCAGATCCTCTCCCTGTGGACCATCCCCTCAGCAGTGTTCGATTCACCCTGCAGCAGCAACGGTCATGAGAAGGCGGTCATTGAAGTGTCAAGTCTCCAAGCTGGCATGGTGGTGGGTGTTGTGCTGGGCTCCCTTGGGATTCTTTGCCTAGCTGTTGGGGTAAGTCAAATAGTTTTTCACTTTTTTATACTGTGGGGTCTTGCTCTGGATGTGTTGTGGCTGTGCTGTGGCAAAGATGGCGTAATTAAGCAGTGGGTGAGATTCTTCCAAACTTTAAACAATTCTAAATTGTTCTTGACACACTGAGAATATTCCATTACTGTAAAGTTAGCAGACTCATACTTCATACTTTTTTTTTTTCATCTCACCTGCAACATTTTCAGTGTACAGATGTTTGTCGGGTTCCTGAAGATGCGTCGACGTGTTATCATCCACGCAAGCTTCCCCAACCTAGCCAGTGTACCACAAGACAACAGGCATTGAAGAGGACGGGAGGAGGGAGCGAGCAACTGCATGCACTATTGAACGGGACGGTATTACATTCTTCCCACAGTTGTATGATTACACTGAAGCAAGCCCAGAATAAAGTGTTGAGGGACCATGATGTGAGTATTGTGGTTTGCACATTACACTTTTATCTCCTCGTGTCTCATTTTAAAAGGTTTTGTACTTTCTTGTTATTTTTTTTCAGGACTTATTAATGTTGACGCCATTTCAATGTTGTTCCATCTCTTGTTCCAGGATTCAGTACTACTAACGCCAAAGAAGTGAGGGAAGTGTTTGGAGTGAGCGTACAAGACGTACAACAGACACCAGACTGCTACTGCCGGTGTAGCCAAAGGAACAAGAGGAGGCAAAGGAGGAGGAAGAAGAAGAGGAACAAGAGAGTGATTCTTGGAGACGTACCAATGAAGTTCTGAAGGTTGGCCACAAATATTCATTACTGGTGTAGTGTATTTCATTGATCATTTGTAGATTGGGTGGATAAATTTGTAGATTTTGTAGACAGTTGAAGATGTTAAATGGGTAAGGTTTTTTGCCATACCTTATCTACACCAGCAGAAAACCTTGATATGTAGAAGTTGTGATAGAAGCAATGTGATAGGAATATACCGTGTACTTATGCATAGGGAATTTAAAAGAGGAGAGTGTATACCAAGAGAGGAAAGTAACCTCTTTTAGAGATTTCGGTGAAAGTTTTGCTGTAGCGTTAGACATATCAAAGGCTTTTGATAGAGTCTGGCATAAAGCTTTCATTTCCAAACTGCCTTCCTACGGCTTCTATACTTTTCTCTGCAACTTTATCTTAAGTTTCCTTTCTGACTGTTCTATTGCTGTTGTGGGAGACGGCCACTGTTCTTCTCCTAAATTTATTAATAATGGAGTTCCTCAGGGTTCTTTCTTGTCATTAATTAACCAAACGTGTTGGCCTATCTACTCCTACGCTGATGATACCACCCTACATATTTCCACGTCCTTTCAGAGACGACCAACCCGTCAGGGAGTCAACTGATCACGCAGGGACGCCAAAGAACGCCTGACTTCCGATCTTTCTAAGGTTTCCGATTGGGGCAGAGAAAATCTAGTAGTTTTCAATGCCTCAAAAACTCAATTCCTCCATCTATCAACTCGACACAACCTTTCAGACAGGTATCCCCCTCCTCTTCAGTGACACTCAACTGTTTCCCTCTTCCACATTGAATATCCTTAGTCTGTCCTTTACTCATAATCTTAACTTCACATCTCATCTCTTGCTAAAACAGCTTCTTTAAAGTTACGCGTTCTGAGGCATCTCCGCCAGTTTTTCTTGCCCCTCCAATTGCTTACTCTGTATAAGGGCCTTATCTGCACGTGTATGGAGAACTCTTCGCATGTTTGGGGGGGGGGAGGTTTCAGTTACACAGTTTTACTAGATAAGGTTGAATTAAAAACTTTTCATCTCATCAACTCCCCTCCTCCCGAAATGTTGAATCTCCTTTTCTCTTTTATCGCTATTTTCATGCTAACTGTTCTACAGATCTTGCTATCTTCACGGCTCCCCTCGTCCTGTAGCCTCGCTGTACAAGGCTTTCTTCTTCTTCTCATCCCTATTGTGTCCAACTTTTCAACGCAAGAGTTAACCAGTACTCTAGATAATTCATCCTTTTCATTGGTAAATTCTGGAACTCCCTACCTGTATCTGTATTTCTGAATTCCTACGACTTGTCTTCTTTAAAGAGAGAGATTTCGAGACATTTGCTCCCTAGTTTTGGCTGACGCATTTCCACTTTTTAGAGAGCCAGCATTCAAGTGGGCCTTTTCTTTAAACTTTTCTTTGTTTCTTGCTCTTGGCTGGCGCTCTTCCTATATGAAAACAAAAAAAACTCGGGACACGTATCCTCTGCTCATCACTCATCATTCCTGTCACCTATCATGATCGTTTATGCCTTAAGGAGCAAATGACCAACGTGTTCACTTCATGCTGGAATTCACCATGCATGGAGAAACACTTAGTGAATGAAGATAACGTTCCTTGTTAGGAGATGCCATCTTCTTAGTGAAGGAGTATAGCGAGCATGCTGGCTAGTCACACATCACCAGCTGTGCGTCGCGGTGTGTCTTGCTGCCAAGCCATGACAGTAAATTAGTGCCAAGTAGTATGTAGTTGTTAAGGGTAGTAGTAGTAGTAGTAGTAGTAGTGGTGGTTGTCATTCACACTATTGCAAGGTGTGTTCAAGGTGAGGCCTCCCTGAACTGCCAATGTCACTTTACGGTCTGTCTTCTTAAACTTGTCAGTCCTTCACCCCTTCATTTAGCAGCAGCCTAAAGAAGTTAGTGTGGTACTTTGTTATTGTTGGCATACATGAACATGCATTTTATCAAGTATTACTAAGATCAGTGATTTACGGATAGGTTGTTCTTTATGATTAAGTATAATTTAATCTTGCCATATGTATTTGTCATGAGTATTGATATAATTTATGTAGTTTTCCTCAACGTATTGTTAAATGTGTGGTGGGTCTTGTGGTAGGCTCCCTTGGGGTTCTTTGCCTAGCTGTTGGGGTAAGTCAAATAGTTTTTCACTCCTTTATGCTTTGGGGTCTTGCTGTGTATGCCTTTTTGCTGTGTTCTGTGGCTAAGATCTCGTAATTAAGATGTGCATGTGATTCCTCCAAAATTTAAACAGTTCCCAAATAATTCTTGACACATTGAAAATATTCCAATACTGTATAGTTAGTCGACTCATTCTTTAGAGGGTTTTTTTATTTATCTCTTTTTTTTTCTCACCTGCAACATTTTGACTAAAGATGTTTGTCAAGTTGTTGAAGATGCGTCGACGTGTTATCATTTTACCACACGGGCTGGGATTTTCATTGAAGGAAAAACTCATCCAAGTCAGTTTTACATATATTTCAAATATAGAAAAGTACATTCGAACAAAAAACGATGGAAGTGACGCGGCACTCTGAACCAACAATAGAGAAACATCAGAGGCACTTTTAACACTCTCTCCCCACTTGAATACACCACTTAACTCCACATAATGACACCCTTGATTATATTACCACGAAACTCCGCTGCCCAGATCACATTACCCACCTGATCAGAGACCCTCGTTCACCGTGACGCGTCCACACCCCACCAATGTCCGAGTAGAGAGTGCCACTCCCTTCATCCGAGATCGCGTCCTTTCCTGCCCCCCACTCAAATATACTGCCCCGCATGCCAATTAACACAATGTTAAATATTCTGCCTTCCTTACTCTATTGCTCCTTATACATGCTGTAGTACACTTCATGCTAACACTAATATTTCTACCATGCACAACATTCCAAAATCCCTACTCATAAAGTTCCTCGCTCGTATTAATTATGCGCTTGGTACAGCAGTTTTCCTCCTTAGGCCTACAGAGCCACCCATGCAAACCCGTGCGTCGCGGAGGATGATGAGACGATGTCTTGCTGCCAGGCCATGACTGTAAATTAGTACCAAGTAGTATACTCGTTTTCCAGTAAGACGACAGAACCCCTCAAAATAAGCCCTTCCCACACCTTTTCCTGATTGGCAGGTCAGTAAATGAGGTCTAATCCTGCCCCTTCCTCCGCTTCTTTCTCTGAGACACACACACACACACACACACACACACACGTGTGTGTATGTGTATTTACAAATAGGTAAATACACATGCACACACATGCTGCTTGTGGCACATCACGTTATACAACATAATGTAATATGAAACGTAACGACTGTGAATGTGTATGTGTGTGTGTGTGTGTGTAATTCACTGTTTGATCTGCTGCAGTCTCTGACGAGACAGCCAGACGTTACCCTACGGAACGAGCTCAGAGCTCATTATTTCCGATCTTCGGATAGGCCTGAGACCAGGCCCACACCACACACCGTGACAACAAGGTCACAACTCCTCGATTTACATCCCGTACCTAATCACTGCTAGGTGAACAGGAGCTACACGTTAAAGGAAACACACCCAAATATCTCCGTCCGGCCGGGGAATCGAACCCCAGTCCTCTGGCTTGTGAAGCCAGCGCTCTAACCACTGAGCTACCAGGTGTATGCGTGTGCGTGTGTGCGTGTGTCTGTGATAATATGAAGATTCAATTACATCCTCATGATTATAAGGATAGGATATAAATATACAATAGATATATGTATATACAGTACATGGTTTATGAAGAAACGTTAAACGAATAATTATTAATTATTATTCATCTTGTTGGGAATAAGGAGTGGTGAGTGACCTGACACGGTGAATTCCCCTGAGACACATAGGCTGAGATAACTCAATTTTTTTTTTCTCTCTCTCTCTCTCTCTCTCTCTCTCTCTCTCTCTCTCTCTCTCTCTCTCTCTCTCTCTCTCTCTTTGTGTGTGTGTGTGTGTGTGTGTGTGTGTAAGAGAGAGAGAGATAGAGATATTACATTCTCATATAAGGAAAGGATATAATATAAATTTATCATAGATATATGTATGTACAGTACGTGGTTTATGAAGTCATGTTACACGAAAACTTATATTTTTTTTATTTTTGATATTCATTTAGTTGGGAATAAGGAGTGGTGAGTGACCTGACACGGCGAAATCCCCTGAGACATCTTGGCTAAGATAATGCTCTCTCTCTCTCTCTCTCTCTCTCTCTCTCTCTCTCTCTCTCTCTCTCTCTCTCTCTCTGTTTGTGTGGATTTGTGTGCTTATGTCTGTGTGTGTGTGTGTGTGTGTGAGAGAGAGAGAGAGAGAGAGAGAGAGAGAGAGAGAGAGAGAGAGAGAGAGAGAGATACTCTTCACTACTAGTATCATCCAAGTTAACAGTAAAACGTTCAATGAAATGATTTACTACTATGTCAGTCTCCACAAATTCGCTTTCTATTTTCAATGTGTGCGCCATACACTTTTGCCAGTTTGCTGCAGTAATTTGATCGATGGCCTCCTTGCATAATTGTTCTGCTTTAATAATTTTTTGGTCATCGTTCGAGTTTCTCATGCGAATGTAATGTTTAACTTGTGACCACACCAGTTCAATTGGGTTCAACTGGCAATGGTATGGAGGCAATCTACCAATTTTGTGTCCATGGAATTCAGCAACAGTGTCTGTAGCGTACACTTGTTTTTCTTTGTTACATTTTACTACTTCCAACTACACCACTTTTGTGTGTTCCTGCTGGTGGGGAATATTGTTGTCTTCCAGCCATTGAATTATTTCCATTCTCTTGGAAGACATTGTTGGCGCTTTATTCACCATCTTGTTATGGTATGATGCATTGTCCATCACTATCAATGAGTGGGGTGGGATTTTTGGGAGTAATTGGTTTTTAAACCATTTTAGGAATTTTTCATGATTCATGGAATCATGATAGTCTCCCTTATTTCAGTTTTTTGATCGGAATAATAATAACCCGTTTGGTACAAAACCATCCATTCCACCGGCATGGACAATTATAAATCTGCCAGTTTTCAATTTTGGGCCTAAGTTACCGTCCGGTGTTGTCCAACACTTAGAGATACACTCATTTTGATTGACCCACGTCTCATCGAGGTAAATCTCAGGTCGTGGATTTTCTGATAATATGTTTTGCTTCATGGTTCGCAGATATTTGCACCGTGCGGAAACAATGTCAACTCTCTCTTTTATTATTTTTCTGCCGCTTTCTACTTTTTTATAAGAAAAACCCATTCTTTATTACTTTATAAAGTGATGTTAGGGAACCCTCAAAATTTACTGGGGCTTCCTTTATTTTTGTCAAGATGTTTTTTTTTTAATGTAGGGATTTCACCTTTTTCGTAAAATGCAAGAATGATGCGTCGGATACACGCCTCATCAAACGAGTCCACACTGTCCAGCACAGGTGAGCCTCTGTTTCTCTTCTTTGGCGGTGAGTGCAGGCCACCCTCTTTCATTTCTTTCTTGAAGCGTGCCAGAGATCTTACAGACACTCCCGTAGTCTTTGAAGCTATGATCTCTAATTCCGTTTCCGTCTTGGTGGTAAAAACCTCATTTCGGAAGAAGTCCGGAACACGCAACGCCATAGCCTTCTCGCCGCTGCTGTATGGCCGACCGTTCCTTCCAGGCTGTGTCCCCTCTGCCATTGCAGCCACAGTAACAGCGGGAAACCACAGCTTCTGTTAAAATAAAATAAGTGGTTAATTACTTTCTTGTTTGGGTTCTATTTTTCATAAGAATATTCATATCATTAGTATTGTAATAAAAACATTTGTAAACTTGTGCCTGTAAACTTACCCTAAAAAACAGTTGGTGTAGATAAAAGCTCAGCTCACAACAGTAGTACCGGAGGATGGAAGAACTCTGACCTCTCTGCAGGACTCTTGTTGAAACTATGGGCGAGGTCCCTCATGCCACACTTTTATAAAGTGACCTGACCTGACCTGACACATGTACAGTGGCAATGTTGCCACTTTTTCACACAGTGCGCGCACGCGCACACACACACACGCACACACACACACACACACACACACACACACACACACACACACACACACACACGGCCCGGTAGCTCAGTGGTTAGAGCGCTGGCTTCACAAGCCAGAGAGCCGGGGTTCAATTCCCCGGCTGGGTGGAGATATTTGGGTGTGTCTCCTTTCACGTGTAGCCCCTGTTCACTTAGCAGTGAGTAGGTACAGGATGTAAATCGAGGAGTTGTGACCTTGTTGTCCCGGTGTGTGTTGTGTGCCTGGTCTCAGACCTATCCCAAGATCGGAAATAATGAGCTCTGAGCTCGTTCCGTAGGGTAACGTCTGGCTGTCTCGTCAGAGACTGCAGCAGATCAAACAGTGAATTACATGCACTTACGCACGCACACACACACACACATGCACTTACGCACGCACGCACAAATGCATCCATGCACGCACGTACCCTCACGTTCACACACACACACACACACACACACACACACACACACACACACACACACACACACACACACTCTCTCTCTCTCTCTCTCTCTCTCTCTCTCTCTCTCTCTCTCACAGACATAAGCACACAAATCCACACAAACTGAGAGAGAGAGAGAGAGAGAGAGAGAGAGAGAGAGAGAGAGAGAGAGCATTATCTTAGCCAAGATGTCTCAGGGGATTTCGCCGTGTCAGGTCACTCACCACTTCTTATTCCCAACTAAATGAATATCAAAAATATAAAAATAAGTTTTCGTGTAACATTTCTTCATAAACCACGTACTGTACATACATATATCTAGGATAAATTTATATTATATCCTTTCCTTATATGAGAATGTAATATCTCTCTCTCTCTCTCTCTCTCTCTCTCTCTCTCTCTCTCTCTCTCTCTCTCTCTCTCTCTCTCTCTCTCTCTCTCTCTCTCTCTCTCTCTCTCTCACACACACACACACACACAGAGAGAGAGAGAGAGAGAGAGAGAGAAAGTTCTCAGCCTAGGTGTCTCAGGGGAATTCACCGTGTCAGGTCACTCACCACTCCTTATTCCCAAAAAAATGAATATTAAAAAAATAATAATTATTCGTTTAACGTTTCTTCATAAACCATGTACTGTATATACATATATCTATTGTATATTTATATCCTATCCTTATAATCATGAGGATGTAATTGAATCTTCATATTATCACAGACACACGCACACACGCACACGCACACACCCGGTAGCTCAGTGGTTAGAGCGCTGGCTTCACAAGCCAGAGGACTGGGGTTCGATTCCCCGGCCGGGTGGAGATATTTGGGTGTGTCTCCTTTCACGTGTAGCCCCTGTTCACCAAGCAGTGAGTAGGTACGGGATATAAATCGAGGAGTTGTGACCTTGTTCTCCCGGTGTGTGGTGTGTGCCTGGTCTCAGGCCTATCCGAAGATCGGAAATAATGAGCTCTGAGCTCGTTCCGTAGGGTAACGTCTGGCTGTCTCGTCAGAGACTGCAGCAGATCAAACAGTGAATTACACACACACACACACACACACATTCACAGTCGTTACGTTTCATACATTATGTTGTATAACGTGATGTGCCACAAGCAGCATGTGTGTGCATGTGTATTTACCTATTTGTAAATACACATACACACACGTGTGTGTGTGTGTGTGTGTCTCAGAGAGAGAAGTAGAGGAAGTGGCAGGATTAGACCTCATTTACTGACCTGCCAATCAGGAAAAAGTGTGGGAGGGGCTTATTTTGAGGGGTTCTGTCGTCTTACTGGAAAACGAGTATACTTCTTGGTACTAATTTACTGTCATGGCCTGGCAGCAAGACATCATCTCATCATCCTCCGCGACGCACAGCTAGCCGTTGATGTGTGACTAGCCAGCATGCTCGCTACACTCCCTCACTTAGAAGATGGCGTCTCCTAACAAGGAAAGTTATCACTAAGTGTTTCTCCATGCATGGTGAATTCCAACATGGAGTGAACACGTTGGTCATTTGGTCCTTAAGCCATAAACGATCATGATGGGTGACAGGAATGATGAGTGATGAGCAGAGGAATCGTGACCCAAGAGGTTACCTTCCTCTCTTGGTCTACACTCTCCTTTCTTAAATACTATATACATATGTACACTGTACACTCTTATTACAATGCTATGCATAACTTCTAAATATTACTGTTTTCTGCTGCTGTAGATAAGGCATTGCAAAAAACCTTACCTACCTGCTACATATCTACAACTGTCTACAAATTCTACAAATTTATCCACCCAATCTACAAATGGTCAATGAAATACACTACACCAGTGATGAAGATCTGTGGCCAACCTTCAGAACTTCATTGGTACGTCTCCAAAAATCACCCTTTTCTTCTTCCTCTTCCTTTTTTTCCTCCTCTTGTTCCTTTGGCAACACCGGCAGTAATAGCAGTCTGGTGTCTATTGTATGTCATGCACGCTCACTCCAAAAACTTGCCTCACTTCTTTGGCGTTAGTAGTATTGAATCCTGGAACAAGAGCTGGAACAATATTGAAATGGCGTCCTCCTCAATGCCTTTTGTCTTGTAGTACACAGGTTTGGGTAAGGGATTGTGGATGATGTAACGATATGTATGGTATGTTAAGGAGAGCCAAGGTGGATCAGGTTTGCATGGGTGGCTCTGTAGGCCTAAGGAGGAAAACTGCCGTACCAAGCGCATAATTAATACGAGCGGAGGAACTTTATGAGTAGGGATTTTGGAATGTTGTGCATGGTAGAAATATTAGTGTTAGCATGAAGTGTACTACAACATGTATAAGGAGCAATAGAGTAAGGAAGGCAGAGTATTTAACATTGTGTGAATTAGCATGCGGGGCAGTAGATTTGAGTGGGGGGCAGGAAAGGACGCTATCTCGGATGTAGGGAGTGGCACACTCTACTCGGACATTGGTGGGGTGTGGACGCGTCACGGTGAGCTAGGGTCTCTGATCAGGTGGGTAATGTGATCAGGGCAGCGGAGTTTCGTGGTAATATAATCGAGGGTGTCATTATAGTAAGTAAGTAAGTAAGTAAGTAAAGGTTTATTGCCCATTAGCATAAATGCATTGGAGACATGTTTACAAACGAAAAGAAAAATGGCAGAGACTGTCAAGCCGAAGCTTCCCGACAGTCACATTTATGTACATAACTATGATTATTGTTTACACCAACACCAATTGGCAATATTTTAGGTAAATTGCCTAAAGAATCATTTAGGTAACTAGAATAGTAATAATAACAACCATATCTAATAATGACAAGAACAAAGCTAAGCAAATCACAATAAACATACTGCAAATTCAAAAACGATCACTAAAGGAAATTAACACCGCATACTACAATATCACATTAGAAGATACATCTATAAAAATCTGTTTGTTATACATGGTAAAGGCAAAGAGGAAGGGAAAATCTCAGATAGAAATGTTTGTTTTGCATTTAAATGTTAAATTTAGAATATCATGTATTTTGGCAGTTATATAAGTATGTCTTCAAAGTTTTTTTTAAAAGTGGACAAGTTATCATTATAAAGAAGTGTTTTTATTTGAAATGGTAATGAATTCCATATTTGTGGACCGGAGCATAATACACTATGTTTAAAAAGAGTCGTTCTGAATTGCGGGCACATGAGATTGAAATTATTACCCCGAATATTGTATGATGTCTGTACCAATTTGAAAGGTTGAGCTCCGGAATATTGTGTAAAGTACTTATAAATACTTAACAATAGGAAATGTTTATGAATATTTGAAAAGTAAGAAAATTGTGTTCATTATATATGTTGCGTGTTGATTCAAACCTATTCAAATGAAAACACATCTAAATATTTTTGAGCAATAGTTATTTTCTTAATGAAAGACTGCCAAGTACACGCCCAGATTGCTACGCAATAGGTGAGGTGGGAGTAACAGAGGGTGTAATAAATACTAGTGAGTGATTCAATTGTGAGACTATTACGAACTCTAAACAAAATACCACACATCCTTGATAATTTATTTGTAACAAAAGAAATCTGTTTATTCCAATTAATATTTTCATCTATATAGACACCCAAAAATTTTGTGAATTCTACTCTGTTCAATATGTTTCCTGCAATAGTAACAGGGGGAAACTCATGATGTACAGAGCGATTTTGGAACAGTATGTAATTTGTTTTTGCAATATTTAAGCTCAAACTATTTATTTTAGTCGAATGATAATTTTTTCTTAATTCTGTAGCCAAATATGTGTGAAGATTGTTAATATTTGAGTTGTTTAACAGTAAATTTGTATCATCAGCATATATAGTGTATTTGAATTTAGAACTAGCACTGACAATATCATTTATATAAATGAGGAAAAGAGTTGGTCCTAATATAGAACCTTGCGGTACACCCTTGTTAATTGCCCTGAAGGAAGAATGTGTGAAATTGCAATATACAGATTGTAACCTATTGCTCAAGTAATTTTCAATTAGTTTTAGAGGGATACCTCTAACACCATAGTGGTTCAGTTTGTTTAGCAAAATTTTGTGATTCAAAGTATCGAAAGCTTTGGATAAGTCCAAAAATACTCCTATTAAATATTGCTTTTCCTCTAGGAAGTGATACACATTAGAGGTGAACTGAAAAATAGCAGTTTCTGTGGAACGGCGTGCCTTAAACCCATGTTGATAGTCTGTGAGTAGATTATTATCTTCAAGTTATTTAATAAGGCGTGCATTAATAACTTTTTCAAAGACTTTACTGAAGGTGGGAAGTATAAAGATTGGTCTGTAATTTTTCATATCTGATCTATTACCTGATTTGAGCAAAGGTATAACTTTGGCTTTTTTCAGTGCCTCAGGGAAGACTCCTGTTCTTAATGTTTGATTCACTATGTGGGTCAATGGAATGATTGTCACTTACTGTCCGTTTCATAACAAGTGGGGAAATTTCATCATATCCACAGGAGGATGTTTTAAATGCCTTAATACATTTTTCAATTTCTAAATTTGTGGCTGGATATAAAAACATCGAAAAATTTGGAGAACATTGTAAATTATCTAAAAATTCACTACTAGTAGTTTCTGTTATTTGCCCTCCTGCTTGTAGAAAGTGTTCATTAAATTTATCTGGAATGTTAGAGCAAACTGGTTTGAGTTCTATTACTCTATTTGTACCATCTGCCGATCTACCAAGTATGTTGTTTATTGATTGCCAGTGGGACTTCGGGTTACCTTGATTAGCTACTAATTGGTCTTGGTAGTACTTTTTCTTAGCTTCCTTTAAGAGTGATGTTAGTCTATTTCTATAAGTTCTGTATTGCTCTCGAAAGGTTAATGGCCACTTATATGCTAGTTTTTCAAGACGATGCTTTTCTTTGATACTTTTCTTTAATGCTGGAGTATTGGGGACTGCGACTACTTTTGTTACTTATCTTAATTTTCTTCTCGGGGAAACAGTTGTCATAGGTTGTTTTGAATTTGGCAAAAAATAAATTATAGGATATGTCAGGACAGGTAGAATTAACAACATCAGACCAATCTATATGAGAAAGTGCTGTACTAAATTTACCCAAAGCTTCATCAGTAAAAGTTCTTTGTTATATAAACAGGAGGAGATGGAATATTATTACATTTAAACAGGGAAACAACAGGAAAGTGATCAGTAATATCAGTTTTGATAACAAAATTGCCTACATAGTTGTCTATGAACGTGGACCAAATGTGATCTATAATGGTGGCGGAAGTGGCAGTAACTCGTGTCGGTAACGTTGTGAGTGGAGTCAGGGAGTAACTATACATTAAACTGCTAAACTCTTGTATCTTGTTGTCATTATGTAGTAATAAATTTAAATTGAAATCTCCAAAAATAAATATTTCATTATGATTTTTATCCTTTGTAAAAGTCAGAATTTCATTAAGAGCATTAATAAAGCTATTACCATCACCTTGAGGAGGTCTGGAAATACATATGAACAAAAACATTTTATTATTACATTTTACTTCCACTCCTAAACTTTCAACAAATGTTTCCATCCGATTGTATTCATTTATCTTACAACTTGTGTACCTGTTGGAGACATAAACTGCCACACCACCACCATATGTGTTCCTGTCGTTTGAGAACATTGTGTATGCTGGCAAAGTGTACAGTGCTGAAATACCAGAGTCAAGCCTAGTTTCCGTAAAGCCAAGCACATCGTATGTTATGTTGTCAGACAAAACTGT
Organism: Portunus trituberculatus; assembly: GCF_017591435.1. Classification (NCBI taxonomy): domain Eukaryota; kingdom Metazoa; phylum Arthropoda; class Malacostraca; order Decapoda; family Portunidae; genus Portunus; species Portunus trituberculatus. The sequence continues at coordinate 496,434 of NC_059265.1, forward strand.
GTCTTTAAAGTACTGAAAGTTGGTGGACATGGATCTAGTGTTAAGTAGAAATACAGTAAAATCACTATTTTTACTTAAAGAAGAAAAATGTTCAAGATAGGCATATTCAGACTTAAGAAAGGAAATATTTCTAGACCTAATATAAAATTGGTTAACATCAAGATCGTTATTATAACTGCTGTCCTGCACATTGAAGGGATCAAAGCTTTCACTGACGTCTTGTCTTAACATATCACGTAAACCAACAGCATTCAACAATTCTTCATCAGAAACACTGTTAAAAGGAAACAAAAAGTTATCTACCATTATGTGGAGTTAAGTGGTGTATTCAAGTGGGGAGAGAGTGTTAAGGGTGCCTCTCGTGTTTCTCTGTTGTTGGTTCAGAGTGCCACGTCACTTCCATCGTTTTTTGTTCGAATGTACTTTACTATATTTGAAATATATGTAAAACTGACTTGGAAGAGTTTTCCTTCAATGAAAATCCCAGCCCGTGTGGTAAAATGATAACACGTCGACGAATCTTCAACAACTTGACAAACATCTTTAGAGTCAAAATGTTGCAGGTGAGAAAAAAAAGAGATAAATAAAAAACCTCTGAAGTATGAGTCTACTAACTATACAGTATTGGAATATTTTCAATGTGTCAAGAATTATTTGGGAACTGTTTAAGTTTTGGAGGAGCCCAGCACAACACCCACCACATATTTAACAATACGTTGAGGTAAACTACATAAATTATATCAATACTCATGACAAATACATATATGGCAAGATTAGATTATACTTAATCATAAAGAACAACCTATCCGTAAATCACTGATCTTAGTAATACTTGTGAGACAAAACGCATGTTCATGTATGCCAACAATAACAAAGTACCACACTAACTTCTTTAGGCTGCTGCTAAATGAAGGGGTGAAGGACTGACAAGTTTAAGAAGACAGACCGTAAAGTAACATTGGCAGTTCAGGGTGTTACGTTCACCGGTTAAACTGGTAAGATTGGCATCGGGGAGCCGGTAAACAATAACAATAAAAAAAAACACTGCAGGTTCAACTGGTGAGGAAATGCAA
>NC_059265.1:498006-508006 GCF_017591435.1 Portunus trituberculatus
TATATAAAGGCTCACGCTTAACACAATTTAATATTTTTCCTTTCCTCTACTTATAACCCCTTACATATGGCGGTATGTCCAGTGTAACCCCGTCTCACGTTGGTCATTTCTCCTTAACCATGGCTTAGATCTCATTGTTGTAAGCATTTTCGATCAAATATATACCCGTCGGAAATTAATAATAACGGTGCTATCGATTTTTAAATTTAAGTGCGCACCTCTATCGGCCCCCCGAGACAAGAGTGGTAGGGCGTTATTTTCATTAACCTGATATACACTTCTTATATAATGCGTTTCAATACTCTTCTATAAGTACGTGTACATATAATATTTAGCAAGATGAGCAGCACTTTTCATCATGTATGTAATATGTGTCATTTTCAAAGTAATGATTTTAGGAGGTTTAAATCTCATGTTTTGAGAATGCATAGAAACAGCCCAGACTTCCTAGTTTCTTGTTCTTACGGACCTTGTGCATACTCAATAAAAAGTTGGAATGCCTTCAAAATGCATGTATACAGGTATCACCGTGAAATAAATTTAGTCAGGGATGGTGATCAGCAGTTAACTGCAGAGTTTGCTTCTGATGATTTGAGGGATTCTGATGGTTTGTTGGAGAGTGATGGAATAAGTTCAATATACATAATATAACAGAAATGAAAAATGCAGAATTTGCTCTTAAATTAGAGACAGTACACAAAATTCCAAAGGTGGCCATTGATAATATAATACAGCATACATCACATCTGCTTTCACATCATGTTTCAGAAGCAGTTAACAATATTAAAACTCATTTAGAGCCAAAATGTCACATGAAGACTTGAGTTTCATGAACAGCTTTGTAAAGGGTATTAAACTTACTAATGTTGAAAGTGAATACAGTAGAAGGAAATACTATTCTAATCACTGCAGTCTTGTAGAACCACAGGAAGTGCTCCTTGGAACAGAATTAAGAAATATAAAAGGGCACATGACAGATGTGAAAAGATATGGATACTGCATTCCATTGCAAAAGGCTCTCCAGGCTCTGCTTAATCTGCCTGAAGTACTTACAGCAGTTTCAACTTCTCATTATTCAGAATCCAGTATGATGAAAGATATTTGTGATGGGATGTACATACGCACACATCCATTGTTTCTGAAGGACCCTAATGCTCTGGCAATAGTTTTGAATCATGACGACATGGAAATTGTTAATCCTCTTGGGAGTCGTATTAAGAAAAATAAGCTTTCCATGTTTTACTTTTATCTTGCAAATATACAACCACAGTTTCGCTCCAAGCTGGTTGCAATTCAGCTAGTCGCAATTGCTAGAAGTAGGGACCTCAGGAAGTATGGAGTTGACAAACTATTGGAAGATTTTGTTACCACCGTGAATGAATTGCAATGCAGAGGAATCAAATTCAAGATAGGCACATCAGAACGCCTTGTTTATGGAACCTTAGTAATGGCACCGTGTGACACTCTGGCAGCTCAGTGGATAGGGGGTTTTAAGGAAGGAGTAGGCTTTGCAGTTAAACCATGCAGAACTTGTGAAGTCAGACTGAGGCAAAGAGAACATTCTTCCCTGAATGGAATGAACGAAATCTGGAAACGCACATGGAAAGACTTGAAAACTTAGAGTCAGTAAGTAAAAAATCTAAAACTTACTGGAGTAAAATGTGGGGCATTAATGCAAGAAGTGCACTATGCAATATAGAAGGTTTTCCCTTAAATAAGTGCCTCGTGCATGATCCCATGCACATTTTATCAGAAGGAATAATCCCCTATGAAGCAGCATTAATGCTATATGAGTTCATCTATGTAAAGAAGTATTTCACACTTACTTACATGAATAATCAAATAGACATCTTCCCTTATAGTTACCTAGACAAATCCAACAAACCTGAACACATAGAGCAGAAGGACATACTAGGCAAGAAATTGAAACAGACCTCTGCTTCAATAATGACTCTGTGTTACATCATGCCATTCTTGATCGGTGACAAGGTAAAGGAGGACGATGAAATGTGGAAAAACTTTGTAAGACTAGTTCAGATAACAATACTAGCTACTTCTCCATATGCAGATCTTGATACTGTGGGCCAACTAGATCAGCTAGGTAGTAGTCATCACTATAAATTTCAAGAAATTTATCCCACTGAAACAATCAAACCAAAGTTCCATTACTGTTTGCATTTTGGAAACCAAATTAAGCAGTTTGGTCCTGGTCGTAATCAGTGGTGCCTGCGTTTTGAAGGAAAACATGGATTTTTCAAACAAAAAAAGTGGCACAACTTTAAAAATATACCAAAATCAATGGCAGAATTTCACCAGAAATACATGTGCTACAGAATGCTGACGTGTAGTTCCGTGTTTGAAAATGATAAAGACAATTTCCTTTATTCAGGTGATACAGTGAAAGATGGTAGTGTCATAGATATTGAGAAGGGTCTCCCAGGGCTAAAAGAACAGTGCTTTACCTTATTCCTAAAGCACCATTTGACCATTGCTTACCCATTGGCAGGGTACACATCACCTGCAGTTTCCATTCATGGGCACACCTACAAACCTGGAATAGCAATGCAGCTGAATTGTGTGGAAGGTGTCCCAACCTTTGGCCTTCTGCATCAAAACCTCATATATGACAGCATGAAATTTTTCATATTTGAGAATTTGGTTACTTTAGGATTTGATAGACATTTCAATGCCTATGTCTTGAAAACTACTGGAAATTATGTAGTAGAGAGTTTTCTTGATATTGAAAACAAATGGCCTTTAAGTGTATACTATGTAAAGAAAGAAATGTATGTGACTAACAGGTACAGTCACTTTGTTGAACATGTATGAGACCAGAAACAAACTTGTACATAGTATGATAGGGAAAAACTAATGTCTGGAAGGAACAATGCATGGCCTGCATGGCCATTGACCGATTTACTAAACTTTAGATTTGTAGACTTACTCCAGAACCAGCACCCTTATGTTTGGAAAGCCACCCCAGGGAGAAGTAATAAATTAATTTAAAAGTGAAAAGAAATCATAAATTAATGAAAGGAAATGAAGAAAAATGTACTAATAAAAAATAATAGAAAATAAGGAATGAATGAAGACATTAATAAAGAAATTAATAAAAATTGAAATAGGAAGGCTTTTCAAAATTTTAGTTCTTGAGTCTGCTATCTGGCAGCAAACCCCAAGTTTAATAAATCGGGCATATGACTTTAAATGCTAGAAAAGCTTATTTGGATTGTGGCTTCTGATAGTACATACATGATGGTTAGAACTGTATTTCTGTAAATTGTATTTCCTTGGTAAGACAACAATACTTATTTGTTTCCAATATTTATTGATCAGTGATACCTTGGTGAGAGGAGGTTAATGTGATATTATTTCATGATGCTGACTCCTATGTTTAGATGAGGGTGATGTTATGATTTGGCAGTTTTTTAAGTGGAGAATTACTTTTTTGAAGTTACACATATTAATACCCTTATGCTAGTTTTTCATGAACCAAACCATTTGAAGGTATCATTTATGATAAACGCTCATTCATTTACATATTTTCTTATAAAGCATTACTGGTTCAATCTGTAACTTACACCCTTTAGTTTAGAGTAAGTGGCATCATTCTTTACCAATATGCAAAACTGGTTACATATACTTTTGAGATACTATAGTAGTGGGCCCAAGCCTTATTAGTAAAAAGACATACGAGCTTATTATGTTATAATTTTGTTGTGTTGCACACTGTGGACCATATATATATATATATATATATATATATATATATATATATATATATATATATATATATATATATATATATATATATATATATATATATATAATTGTATATATATATATATATATATATATATATATATATATATATATATATATATATATATATATATATATATATATATATATATATATATATTGTTACGTTCACCGGTTAAACTGGTAAGATTGGCATCGGAGAGCCGGTGAACAATAACAATAAAAAAAAACACTGCAGGTTCAACTGGTGAGGAAATGTAAAATGGGGTCACTTTAAAAAGCTACTTTAATAACCCATAATGAAATTGACACATATATAACAAGAAACATGAAACACAGATATTTAACATGAAACACAGGAAAATGACATACACATATACATATAACACAGTAATAAATACAACAATAAAAAACCCAACTTAATACCTAACGATAATCCTAATCCTATATAGAGGCAATGTGGAAAACACGGACGAGGGGAAGTGATACTTATGCGGTGTCGCAGTGGTGAAATGCCGGGTGATGGTTGATCCCACGGTATACCCAAGAGGCGTTGTGTTCACTGGTTGAGGCTTGGATCTCAACTGCCAATCCAGAAAACCAAGAGCTGGCTCAACACTTTCGGTTGAGTCGAAAAGGGCCGCGTGAATCCAACTTCGGGACATTAGCCGGGCTTCATGAAACGGTGACGTGGAAGGTTCACGAGACGGTGGCGTGGAAGGTTCACGAGACGGTGACGTGGAAGGGGAGGCGGAGAGGTGGCGAACGAGGTAACAAGCAGAGGAGGTGATGGTAGTAATGCATGTTACGGGCGGGTCGTAACAATATATATATATATATATATATATATATATATATATATATATATATATATATATATATATATATATATATATATATATATATATATATATATATATATATATATATATATATATATATATATATATATATATATATATTCAAACTGCTTTACAACTGTGTCATCTCCTCTATACCATTGTCCCATAATGCCTCAGAATGCCTGTTTTTCGAATTTGGAGTGCTGACCGCACCATCAAGAAGTCAGTTGTGTGTATTCCAGAAGTTGAAGCACTGAAGAAAAAGGTAAGATACATTATTACTTCATTTCTGTATATGTATATATATATATATATATATATATATATATATATATATATATATATATATATATATATATATATATATTTTCCAACAGCCTATGACTTGAGTTATTTCAAGAGGGGAGTATCAAGACACCTCTTCTCTCGAATTTGACATTCTTATTTGGACTTCTCTTTTCTTCTTTTTAGGAAGCAGCAACATTAGCGGGCTTTTTGTTTTGTTTTTGTTGTGCCCTTGTGCTGCTTCCTTAAGATAATATATATATATATATATATATATATATATATATATATATATATATATATATATATATATATATATATATATACATATAAATACATCTATGGTGACTCTTCCATTTTGTTTATTAATCAGTTATTTCCTTTAAACAGCAACAGAAAAACTCTGTTCAGGAGTAAGGGAGACGACAGCCAACTTAGTGCTCGAGAAATGTGGAACAGAGGTGGATGATGATGAGGTGTTGGCAGAACTTAGTGGAGAAGTCTTCCTGCTGTTGGTCGATGGGGAAATTTACACTCCTCAGCAAATCCCTGATACTCCAGATGTGATGGGCGCATCTACTGCAGGGGAAATAGTTCAACCCAACTGCAGTCATGGTGGCACAGAGACAGCAAGCAGCAGTGCAAGTGATCCACAGGCATCATCTAGATCACTATGTACGTATGTCATGCACGTGCTGCTCTAAGTTAAGATTTATTGAATATAAGTAATTCACCCCATACATTGTTTTAGTGTAATTACGTAGGGGTGTAAAAACATCTCTTGTAAAAAAATGGAGGTCAGGAGCCTTGTAAGGGAGATGGAGTTTGTTGTTAGAGTTTAGAGATAATCAGTAACATTTATATTCTGGTACAGAGACCATCACCCACGTTAGTTTATCCTGCTCCCTAAAAACATATCCTGCTGGGGAGCCATATATTTTTTTTCTTCTTCCTTAGTTGCTTTATTTCAATATTTCAGCATTCGGAATGCCAGAACTGTCAAGGGCAACCAGGGATGGCTTGCTACAAGGAGATAAATCAAGGCAGCTCTGGTTGCAGCTGATTGAAGAGTGCAAGAACTACTACATGAAATATTGCACCCTAATTGATGAAAACCCTTATGGGGCATACAAGATAATTGGGCAGAAGATGTTGGCTGCATACCCTAGCATCGAGAGGGAAGGAAAACAGAAATGGGTAAGTTTTTTTCTTCATACATCAGCCCGTGTGTATAGTTAGGCATTTTCTGCCCTTTGATTGAAGCTGCAGCAGCAGGCCTGGTTCGAAGTGCTGGCAAAGTTTTATTTTAGTGGCACCTGTGTAGGCCTATCCCCATACCCCAGAATTCATCTTTGTCGCAGTACAACTAGAGCTTAGGTATCAATTCGATATGTAAGTAACATTAAGCCACTCAGTTACCTTGTAGTCTTTATAAATATTCATAATTTATTTCTCATTTTGTTGGTAACTGGGTGATAGCAGGCTTCTTCTAAAAGTGCCATGCTTTGTCTTCTTCCTCAGTCTTTTACATCACCAAGTTGCAATGATTTATAGGTTATTATGTTAACTATCTAATTGTCAAGTTTTCATTTACAGAGCCAGTTTGCAAGAGCGCTCAGCCAGAGTGTACGTAGTGAGCGTTTTAGACGTAAAAGGAAAAGCCTGCCTGTTACCCAGCAGCAACAAGTACCACCTAAAAGGTTCTCCCTTTCAAGAAACATAGTCACAGACATCACCACTGCCCTTCCAGAAGAAGAGTTTAATAAACATGTTCAGGAACTCCAGCAGGAATGGGGATCTCAGAGGTGTAATACTTCACACATTGACATGCTTTTCAAGGAAACTTACTGCAATAGGAGGCAGTGGTTGCCACAGCTACCTACTGGGAGGCTGGCACCAATACTGGAGAAATTCCCATGTTTTGAAGAGGGAAGCTATGTAAGTAATCAATTGAAGTTTATGCATATTGCTGTCACTCCTGTAGAATCTGGCTAATCAGGATTTCATTTTTGTTTTGGTGTTTCATTAATTAAAAAATGCCTGTTCTATAGCTAAATTCTTAATTGCAAATTTTTTCTATCTTTCTATAGATAGATAGAAAAAAATTGCAATTAAGAATTTAGCTATAGAACAGGCATTATTTGGTGGCGTGGAGTGGATAAGCTGGTAAGTGTGGGACTGGACTAGCCTTTGAGCATGATTATGAAATCTGCCAGTGCCATCCTTTATGTTTGTGTTATTTGCCAAGTGCCTTAAAATTACCTACATGGCACTCTGATACCCAAGCTGTAGTTGTACGGCAACAAAAATTAGTTCCTGGGGGCAGCGTGAGCCTATAAAAGAATCACTCAATATAAACCCTTATCCGCACCACAAACTTGCCTACCCTGAACACAATCAAAGTGCAAGATGCCTACCGGTGCACATGGTTTAATAAAAAGAATATATCTTTATCTATATTTATCTATCTATATCTGTCTATCTATCTATCTATAATATTATATAATTATATAATATTATATTTATAAATATCTATCTATTCTATCTATATGCTACGGCCAGTTTCCTCCTGCCAAGGGAGGGTAGCCAAACCAAAGCAGAACCCCCCCCCACCTTAACATCTCATTCATACCACACATATATATATTTATTTATATCCTAAGGAAGCAGCGCAAGGGCACAACAAAAACAAACAAAAAGCCTGCCAGATTACTGCTTCCCATGAAAGAAAAAAGAGAGACGTCCTTAGAAAAAATCAATTTCGTAAGCAAAGGTGTCTTGATGCTCCCCTCTTGAAGGCATTTAAGTCATAGGCAGTTGGGAAAATAGATACAGGAAGGCTGTTCCAGAGTTTACCAGTGAAAGGGATGAAAGAATAGAGGTACTGGTTCACTCTTGCATCTGAACTGAATTTGGTAATTTTGAGATGGCACATTATTATTGGTGGTTCACCTATGCATTAATATCTCGCTTATTTATTTTTATTATTTTTTTTCTCGTCACAATTTTGAAAATCTTGTTTCACGTTTATGAAGGATATTGAATTTACTACTTGCTTTCTTCTCAGGTCCTACAAGAGGTGGAGCGCATGATGCTGACAAAAAGTACAGCATGGATTGACAGACTTTCAAAAATCATAGAGGTCTTGCGTGACAGATTACCATCTCCTAACACATGTAACAACATTGTAAGTATACTGTTTGCTTCTGTGTGATAATTTCTTAAGGAAATTTTTCTTCTATAAATTGGTATGATAATTTATGTTACTGACTGCAGTTTCCCTGTCGTACTCTAGAGGTTATTCTTATTATTTTTCAGAGTGATGAGCATGTCGTGGAAGTCATGAAGTTTATTGAAAAATCTGTTGCTTTTAAGAAGGGCAAAGGTGTAAAATCAAAATCTTGCATTACAATTGCAGATTTTGATATATCGGACGCAGACAAAAGTCACCTGTGCTCTTCGTCAGATCTATCCCCTCCTCGCATTGTGGTGTTTATGGATGGTAACAAATGTGTTGATGGGTATATTGTAGGAGATAATTGTAAGATTAGGTGCAGGAATATGAACAATGTTGGAGTAATTTTCATCACATTCCTGGCTTGTTACTATTGCTTTGATTTCTCATATCCCCGGATTTACTCACAGTTCTTGGGCTTCCTGCAACAATATGTTATGCATGACCCATATTGTCATGAGAAGTCATCTGACCACAAGCACTTCATTGCACAATATCAGAGTCTCTTTGAAAAGTGAATCTGAAGTTCGTATTCATAGACGTTCAGCTCCCTCACTACAGCTGCTTGCAAAGGTCTACATAATAAGTTTTGGAGATTGCTTGGGTGTCTCACTAAAGCCCTTATGCTTACATGTTCAAATACCTCACTACACCTTTTCAATACACCAAAATTAAATCCAAATCTTTTTCTCTAGCCATTCGGAAATAGCTGTAGTGAGGGACCTGAGCGTCTCAGGATACGTGCCTAAGTGATATATGTTCATATATTTTAGGGGCACCAGACACTACTAAACCCATCAATTATTTGAATCCAATTTTGATTTGGTAATAGTGTATGTGGTAAGATGAGGCAGGAAAATGTCACAAAAAGAATAATTAGTTAGTATTCACTTATAGGCAATTTTAAATGTTTTGGTAACAAAATATAACTGGTGAATTCAATATTTTTCCTTGTAGAACTGTAAGTTTGTCACTGAAATGCTTTCAAATTTTGTTAACAGATTGGTGGCTAAACATTTATTTATTTATATGGTGTTTTGTTAAGTAGTATTAAGCAGTCACATGTAACTAACCTTAATCTTTTCACATTGCATGTAATCAAAATTTATTTTCATTAAATACAACTACTCATAAAACATCTTAGAAATGTGTAAATAGACCTCAAAATGTGTTTACAAAATGTCAGTTCCTTAAAGGTTTCTATGAGAAGCTAAAGTTCTCCAGCTGTATCAATTAAATATTATATCGGTATTTACTCACGAACTCATGCGTATGCAGTGAAGTGCTCTTTCTTTCTTATGTTGGTTTGATATCAGTTATGTTCTTCAAACACTTGCACAACACCACACACTGATTTTCTGAGGCCATGATATTGAGAATCATTATATTGATTCATTAAAAAGGATTCGTAGTTGGACTCTTCAACCTGAATTTTTGTAGTTTTCCAAACTGCATTTTTTTTTTATTATTACACAATGAGCTTGCTATTTGATGTAGTTTTCATGCAGCTTAAATGCAAGATTATGATTCTTTACTATAATTCATTTTTACAAATTGTTAAATTTAAGGACAAATTTATGGTTTTCTAATTAGTCTCCTGTATAATATGTATATTTATAAATGGTATATTGAAAAAAAACCTTAGCTTCAAAGAAGTTTTGGACCAGTTTTCCTCTATCACTTTATACATTTATTTGTACAGATATGTCAATAGATAATATTTGAATGTACTTACTCTTTTAAAGGAATTTTCAAATTTATACATACATGCACATATATCACCTAGAATTAAGTATCGGATCTGTTTCCATTGCCATATGCATGCTGCATGTGATGTTGCTATCCCATGTCTTCTATTTTAGATACATAAGGCATT
>NC_059265.1:510506-603006 GCF_017591435.1 Portunus trituberculatus
CCCTTAGTCATTTTGTGGCTGCAGAAGACACATAAGCTAATAATCTGCAAATTCCTTGAGTCACAGCATTAGACAGTCTTTGCAGGGACACGTCAAAGTACCAGTGTGAACACTTTCCGCGCCACCACAGTGTGTATCACGCAGGAACAACATCTCAACAAATTATCACGAATCTTTCTGAGTATTTGGAAGGCCATTGAGCGGCAGAAGAGCCTGGAGCCTGAGACGCGAGGCACCACAACATAGCCTGACGCAGATACAAGACAGGACCCATACTTAAAAAAAGCTTTACTCTCCACCAAGGCGTACTACCTCTCAGGGCTGTGCGGTTTTCGACATCCAGCCAAACCCGTTATCAGGAACATACCATGCTATAATCCCGCTCTACGATCTTGAAACAACCACTGACTCAGTGGATCAGTACGAACGACGTGATACTATAATAATCAGTGGTTCAGCTTTGTTTTCTGAAACAGTAATGGAGGCAACAAATGACACAGTGATAAACACCATCAAGGACAACCTAAACGTAACCATCAAAGACTCTGACATATCCATATCTCACAGACTGGGAAAGCAAAAACAACAAAACAACAGACCCATCATTGTTAAGCTGGCGAACAGAAGCCTCAAACAAGATCTTGTTGGTGCTTGTGTACGCACGAAACCCAGAAACCTGTATATCAACGAAAGTCTGACACCAAAACGCAGAATTTTGTTCAACACTGTTACAAATCAGAAAAGCTCATAGACAAAAATTCCAACAATGTTTCACAAAGGATGGGAAAATTATCATAAAATTGCGTAACTCAACAGTGAAACACACAATAATAGATGAAAAATCTTTGATATCATTCTTAGAAAAATACCCCGAAATGATCGACACCTACAAACAAATGACATACTAAATGTACCTGCTGCTTCATCTGCTACTAAATTACCAGAGCTACAAAAACTACCTTTAATGACTAAATTGCCATTATTATTACGCATAAACTACCATGACAACTACTATTACTATTGTGCCAACATGACTGCTTTTACTGTTTATTTGCTTTCACTAACACCACTACTACAACACCAAAAACAACAACTACTACTACTACAAATGCTACTATCAAGAAGGATGGCATACTGCAGGACGTGTTAATACTGGCAGTGATGGATTATTCTACTACAACAGCAATAAATACCACTATACTACTGACACTACAACTACGGCTACGACTGCTGCGGCTACTATTACTACTACTACTATTACTACTAATAATAATAATAATACTATCAAGAAGGAGGGAGTGGTGCAAGCTGTGTTGGTAATAACTGAATTTTGGTCTTCTACTACTACTTCTGATGTTCCTACTACAACTACTACTACTACTACTACTACTACTACTACTACTACTACTACTACAACCTACTACTACTACTACTACTACTACTACTACTACAACCTACTACTACTACTACTACTACTACTACTACTACTACTACTACTACTACTACTACTACTACTACTATCAAGAAGGAGAGTGTGGTACAAACAAGTATTGACAGTGATGGATTGGTCTTCTTACTTCTACTACTACTACTACTATCAAGAAGGAGGGTGTGATGCAAGCTGTGTTGGTAATAGCAGTGATGGACTGGTCTTCTACTACTACTGCTGCCGTGCCTACTACTACAACCACTACTTCTGCCGTCAACCACCTACCACCGGTACCAAAAACTACTACTACTACTACTACTACTACTACTATAACTACTATCAAGAAGGGGGGCGTGGTACAAGCAAGTATTGACAGTGATGGATTGATCTTCTTCTATTTCGACTACTAGTATTTAATCATATACTTAGTTATTTTATTTACTTATTCAATTTAGTATTATTAAGTGCATTTCCATTTCTTATTCGGATTTATTAAACTTATATTAACTTAATTACTAACAATTACATATATATTACATTGTTATTGTTATTACTATATTAACTTAATTACTAACAATTATATATATATTATGCCATGTTATTGTTATTACTATATGTCTAATATGATTATTAAATTATTACAACCTATACTATCATACATTTATTCATATTCATATTATTATTATTATTATTATTATTATTATTATTATAATTATTATTTCTTATTATTATTACTGCTATTATTAATATTACTGTCATTATTATCTATTTTATCATTAATATTATTACTACCTATTTTATTATTATTGTTATTATTATTATCATTATTATTATTATTATTATTATTATTATTATTATTATTATTATTATTATTATTATTATTATCTATTATATTAATGCCACCATTACAATTATTACTTATTTGTTATTACCTTATACACCTATTATGAATGTACTTATGATATTTATTATTATTACTATAAATTATACTACTAGTATTACTTCTACTACTACTTCTACTATTACTTCTATTACTACTACTTTTACTACTGCTACTACTACTACTTTCACTACTACTACTACTACGACAATATTGTTACTGCTGCTGCAAACTGTTACTTCCGTCGCTAATACACATACCTTCATTAATGATACAATTACTATTATTACTACTACTACTACTCAAACATGATTCATACCTCTACACAACAATACAATTCACATTACTAAAACCACTATTTCTGATATCACAATGACTACTATAACACTAATTATTATCATACTGTCTGCTTTATTAGTTATAATAACTTTATTAATATCATTTAGTTTTATTCTTTGCAATTATTATTAATATTATCACACATCATGTCTATTATTAGTTTATTATAATGCATGCTATCAATATCATTATTTATATTACTATCATTATAATTACAATATTATTATTATTATTATTTATTACAATTATCATTATTATCATTTACTGGTATGTTTTCCAATATTACATTATTATTACTATTGTATTGTTATTATTATTATTATTATTATTATTATTATTATTATTATTATTATTATTATTATTATTATTATTATTATTATTTCTACTACTATTATGTATGCCTCTTTTTACTACGTTTACCACTACCTATTACAACAACAACAACAACAACAACAACAACTACTACTACTTCTACTACAATTAATAACAATACTACTACTGCTACTACCATCACCACCACCACCACTACTATTATAACTACTACTACTGCTGCTGCTGCTACTACTACTACTACTACTACTACCACTACAATTACTACCATCACCACCACCTCTACTATTACTATTACTACTACTACTACTACTACCATCACCACCACCTCTACTACTACTATTACTACTACTACTACTACTAATAATAATAATAATAATAATACCATCACCACCACCACCACTACTACTACTACTACTACTACTACTACTACTACTACTGATACTAGTACTGCTACTACTACTACTACTACTACTACTACTGCCATCACCATCACCATCATAACCACTACTATTACTACTGCTAATACTAATACCAATACAAATACTACTACTGCTTTCTCTTCTACCACTACTGTCACTACAAATAATACACTTACTCTGTATACTCTAAACATTGAGATAGCTAAAATCCCCTAACACTTTCACACCCGGTGCAGTGAAACTCACCATATCTGTTTTTCGTTTTTCTACATATTATTTTTCTACATATTATTTTATACAACTATGTCAGAGCTATATAATAATCTTTTCAATTTAACTAATATTGCCAGAGAAGATACTAATGACATAACCATAAAAATAATTAATCAGCTACATGGACATAGTGACCTAAACTGCATTTCTGACTATTATGACATCAACACCTATAACAAAGTATTACGCCAAAATACAAATAATTTTAATATTATACACATAAATTCTAGATCCTTATCTAAAAACTTTGACAACATTACAGCATTTCTCAATACTTTCATTACACCTCCAGATATTCTGGCTGTAACAGAGACTTGGCTAACTGATATAAACAAAGATTTTTTTTTTATTTAATCGGTTACCATTCATATCACCTAGTTAGAAATAGAAGGGCCCATGGAGGAGTTAGCATTTTTGTATCTAATCATATCAAATCATTACAAATCAAAGAATTAACATTACTAAATGAACACATTGAAATTAACATAATAAGAATAACAATTAATTCAGCAACTCATATATTACCCACCATATCTAGACCCCAGAGTAAACATGAAGATGTGGAAGAGTTCACAGATGTTTTATGTACACTACTACAATTTTTTTTTTTAAATGAGAAAGTAATAATTATTTGTGATCTAAACATTAATCTTTTAGAACATACAACACACAATGCAACAAATAATTATCTTGCTGCTATACAAATATGTAGCTTTTTCCCTCACATCTCGAGGCCTACCATATTTCCTGACAATGAAAACCTTAGTGAACCTTCACTACTTGATCACATATATACTAACTTCTATAGTAACTATCTGGAATAGTTCATTATTCTCTGTCTGATCATCTTCCAGTTTTTATAAATTTTTCAGTTCACAAAACTTACAAATATAAACTTAGATCCTTCTCTGAAACAAATAAAAAAAAAATAATAATATTAGTACTATAGACTGGAATGTACTTTTATCAGAGGAAAATTTAAATGATAATTTTGAAATATTTTTGTCTAAACTAAATTAAATTTATAATGAATGTTTCCCCATCTTAACTAAAACAACTTCTGAAAAAAGGCTTAATATACCATGGATTAACCAAGTAATAAATGTAACAAAACAAAAAAAATAAAATAAAATTATATAAAGATTTTAAGATTGGTGCAGTGACAGAAAAACAATACAAATAATATAGAAATACGTTAAATAATGCTATAAAACAACTAAAACAGACTTATTATATAAACCTATTCACGAGTTTAAAAAATGACATAACTAAAATGTGGAAAATTATTAACCAACTATCTAAAAAAAAGCCTCAAAAATAAAAATATTGAATATATTGTCCACAACAATAATAAAATAACGCAAACATCGGATATTGCCGAACTATTTAATAAATTCTTTATTAACATTGCAATCCAATTAAATCATAATCTACCACCACCTACCACCGATCTGCGTTCTTACCTGTCAGGGAACTATCCTAACTCAATGGCAATTCCCACAGTCTATCCTCAAGATATTATTCGAATCATTAACTCTTAAAAAAAAAAAAATAATAATAATATACATGACATCTGTTTCCATTATAAAATCTAATCGTAATTATTTGACCATACCACTATCCTTATTATTTAACCAATCCACAAGCAAGGGTAAATATCCACAACAACTAAAACATGCTATTGTAATACCAATACATAAAAAAGGATCTAAATATAAATAAGTCACAAGTAATTATCGTCCCATTTCATTATTAAGTACATTCTCTAAGATTTTTGAAAAATTAATGAAGGGTTTTTTAATGAACTACCTTGAGACTAAAAGTATTCTTAATCCTAAACAATTCGGCTTCAGAAGTGGACTAAATACATTTGATGCACTAAAAACTTTAAATGAAGAAATATTTTCTGCCCTAGACTCAAAAAGTAATTTATTAAGTATATACGTAGACTTTTCCAAAGCTTTTGGCACAGTCAAACATGATATTCAACTAATGAAACTACACCACTATGGTATTCGTGGAATAACATTTGATTGGTTTTCTGATTACCTATCACATAGAACTCAATATATTAGATTATCTGA
Source organism: Portunus trituberculatus (assembly GCF_017591435.1). Lineage (NCBI taxonomy): Eukaryota > Metazoa > Arthropoda > Malacostraca > Decapoda > Portunidae > Portunus > Portunus trituberculatus. Next base: position 516,264 of record NC_059265.1, read on the forward strand.
ACATATTTCCTCTTCTAGTATAATTTCATATGGTGTTCCACAGGGCAGTGTACTAGGTCCTATCCTTTTCCTTATCTACATAAATGATCTTCCTAACATTTTTACAAACCTAAAAACTTTACTTTTTGCAGACGATATGACCCAATACATTACTGGAGATGATGTTAACAATATCATACGTATAGCAAACGTTGACCTAGAAACACTATACTCATGGTGTCTCAGCAATAGATTAACAATAAATTTAGATAAAACATTCTATATGATATTTACTAACAAAGTCTATGATAATCTTCCACTCTTAATTACCATGATGATAATATAAAAATAACAAACAGACACACACTCTTAGGCATAACTTATGATGATAAAATGACATTTAGAAGTCACATAACTAACTTAATTCTTAAATTATCTAGAATTGTATCTCTTATATATTGTATAAAAAATTTGATGCCTAACTATGTACTCAATCTTCTATAATGCCCATGTCTTGCCACATTTAATGTGTTGTTCTCTCATCTGGTGTTCCACCTATCTTACGCATCTCTTACCTCTATTCAGATTACAGAAGAAAATCATACGTATTATAACAAATAGTGATTACTTTGAACACACACAACCTTTATTTAAGAATAATAGTATACTTAAACTTTTTGACATTAACAAATTACAAATTGCTATCCCTATAGCTTTGATTTCCTGCCTTTCTAAAGCCTTTGAGTCTATCCTTAATAGGAAGATAATGAGGCATCTATCAGCTCACAACCTTCTCTCTGATTGCCAGTATGGTTTCCGTAAAGGCAGATCTACTGGTGATCTTCTTACTTTCCTAACTGAATCTTGGTCATCCTCTTTAGGGACTTCGGTGAAACCTTTGCTGTCGGCCTTGACATATCGAAAGCCTTCGATAGAGTCTGGCACAAATCTTTAATTTCTAAACTACCCTCCTACGGATTCTATCCTTCTCTCTGTACCTTCATCTCCAGTTTCCTTTCCGATCGTTCTATTGCTGCTGTAGTAGACGGTCACTGTTCTTCCCTAAAACTATCAACAGTGGTGTTCCACAGGGTTCTGTCCTATCACCCACTCTCTTTCTATTATTCATCAATGATCTCCTAAATCTGACTCAATGCCCTATCCACTCCTATGCTGATGATACCACCTTGCATTATTCAACAGCGTTCAACAGACGCCCAACCCAACAACAATTAAATGACTCAAGGCGAGATGCTATAGGACGCCTAACTTCTGATCTTTCACTTGTTTCTGATTGGGGCAGAGAAAACCTGGTTTTGTTCAATGCCTCAAAACTCAATTTCTACAACTATCTACTCGACATAACCTTCCAGACAACTATCCTCTCTTCTTCAATAACACTCAACTTCCCTCTCCTCTACATTAAACACACTCGGTCTATCCTTCACTAAAAATCTAAACTGGAAATTTCACATCTCTACTCTTGCTAAATCAGCTTCCAAGAAGTTAGGTGTCCTATGGCGTCTTCGTCCATTTTTCTCTCCTCCCAGCTGCTTGCTCTGTACAGGGCCTTATCCGCCCGTGTATGGAGTATGGCTCTCATGTCTGGGGATCCACACACAGCTTTACTAAACAAGGTGGAATCTAAAGCTTTTCGTCTTATCAACTCTTCTCCTCTAACTGACTGTCTTGATTCTTTAAGTCATATATGTACAAATCACAACACAATATTCACAATAGAACAAATACAACATTACAGTCTCACCACAACTACCCAACCCGTACTCGAGACAATCTCATTATACCAGCCCACAATTTAACAATTTATCAACATTTATTATCTTACCTGGGCCCTTAAATCTGGAATGCTGTACCTCATGAAATCAAAACTAAACAATCATTATAAACCTTAAAAAAAAAAAAAAACACTGCAAAAATCGCATTATATCATATTATTGAAATCATGTATGTATGTAAGTATTGTATATTTTCTTTATTTTGGTTATGTAAATTACATATGTGATCCTACAAGGAAAGGAAAGCTATGGCATAGCTTGCACTTTATAATGGATTGGAATTAACAGATTTAGATAAGGAGGAGGGAATTACAACTTATCACCGAATTACTGCCCGAAAAGAATATTCTTTATATGGGCTGCCTTATTATATCATACTATAAAATATTATGTCATGTAATAATGTAATTAATTAATAAGGTATAATAAAATGTTTCAAATGTTTTCTTCTCTCTCTCTCTCTCTCTCTCTCTCTCTCTCTCTCTCTCTCTCTCTCTGCCGCACACAAATGTAAACTGGGTCTCTCATTCATTACTGAACTACGTACTGAGTGCGTAATAAATCTTCCTTTTTCCCCTAGCTCTCTCTCTCTGTCTCTTTGTCGCCGTCTGTCATTCATTCTTGTGGTTGCTTCTCTGTAGGAAACAAACGGGAACAAAGTAGTAGTAGTAGTAGTAGTAGTAGTAGTAGTAGTAGTAGTAGTAGTACTAGTAATGTTAGTAGTAGTAGTAATGGTGGCGGCGGTGGTGGTGGCAGTAATATAATAGAAGCAACAGAAGCAGCAACAGTAGTAGTAGTAGTAGTAGTAGTAGTAGTAGTAGTAGTAGTAGTAGTAATGAAGGCGTTTTCAGTAGCGGCGTGGCTGGGGGTAAACGGAATCAAACGGAGGCAAGTTTTCGCAAACGCGAGGAAACATGTTTCCAAAGTGTTTGCTCGCGTTTGGCAAACACTTTTCAGCCAATCAGCGTGGAGCAACCCCATCAACCTCAGGGAATGAGATCAAGAAGGAGTTACATTTTGAATAAAACTGAATAGTAAGAAATGTGTTGAGCCATAGACGTGGGTACTATTGATGGAGATTTAAGTTTGCATATTGTGCGGCATACTGGAGAGAACCGATGTCAAATATACGGCCTGAAATAATTAATGAATTGGTGGTAGCTGGTGACATGTCGCATCTATCCGTCCTTGTTGTGGGTGTTGTCCGATTCCTTTCTTCTAGTCGTGACTTCGATACATTAATGAAGTTACTTTTCTAATATTAGGTGAATAAAAATCATAATATTGTTGCAAATCCTTATATTATAAAGTAAGTAAGTATTGACGTAATTCAGTAATATAGGCGTCAGAAAACCGTAGCCATAAATTTACAATGGAATATCTTCGCCGTGGTACAGTGGAACCATGCGTGCTTTGGGGTCCGAGGGGTCTCCAAGCGCAGGGGTTCGAATCCTGTCCACGGTCCGAGTGTAGGTTGGGCTTCCTCACACAGGGTAACGGTTTCCTAGCGGGTGGGCTTTGAGATAGGAGGTACTACAAAAGTATCTCCTTTAGCCCATAAATTCCCCCGAAAAGCCCACATGGTATAAAAAAAAAAAAAATCCGAGACCACCACCACCACCACCACCATAGCTTTCTTCATCAACGCGATGCTCTCTACAGCCACCGCCTGCACCATTAACCAACCCAAACACAATTTAATTAAGTGTCTGCCAATCTCAGCACGAACGTATTGTGATAAAGAAAAAGTTACTAGACTGTATACATAAATATTGAAGTAGGCACAAGAAAAGAAAACCACCGAAGAATGACTCCGAGGAAAGATTGAAAACGCGAGGTAGTGGCGATGGAGAGGCGACACTCGTGACCTTAAACTCACCCACCGGCCAGTGTTGTGCTCTGAGTGAAGGGATTCCTCTGCCTGTTGAGGAACCACCAGCAATAAGCACTCCTCCTCACACACCGATCAATGGGAATAAAAAGCATATAGCCAGGGAAAGAAAAATTAGTAACATTATCTATCAACATCTTCATCGTTACCATCACTTCCTCCTCCATCTCCTGCTCTTTGTTTCGTAGCATCTACATCTTCTCCTCCTCCTTACAATCGCCTCTTCAAGCAGACAAACACTTTTTCCCTTCGCTTCCTTTCTTCTACAGTATGGTCTCCTGTTGATATTGACCATTTTTTTTCATCCTGCCTTGTTTCCCTTCTTCCTATTGCTGCTCCTTCTCCCTCTCTTCCTCTTCCTCCTCCTTCTCTTCTTCCTTTTGCTCCTCCTCCTCTCCCTCCTCTTCCTCTTTTTCTGCTCCTCTTCTTCCTCCTTCTTCTCCTTTTTCTCCTCATCCACCATCTTCCTCCTCCTCTTCTTCTTCTTCGTCTTCTTCCTCTTCTTCACTTTCTCCTCCTCCTCCTCCTCTTACTGCTCCTCCTCCTCCTCCTCCTCCCCTTCCTCCTCCTCCTCCTCCTTTTTTTCTTCTTCTTCTTCTTCTTCTTTCTCCTCCTCCTCCTCATCCTCCTCCAACCACCACTGTGTTGCCATAACACATCCCCAACTAGTCATCCTCTTCGACTCTGCATTCGAAATATTTCCCGCTGATATCCCCACGTGACGCGAACATAATGAAAGAAAATTATGTAAGAAGGAATCGGTTATTGGAACTTTTCCTTTTTTTACCTTTATTTTCCAGGCAAGTTTATGATGATGCAGCAGCGACAACAGTGAATGTTTGATGCGGCGCTGAAGAAAGTGGCGCTGTAACAGAGCCAGTTAAATATTATTCCCACCCGAACCATTGATCACTTCTGACGACGCGGTGCATCATGAGAGGTTGTAGTCTCCACGCACTGCTTCATGCTGGCCTCACTCAACTCATGTCGGGAATAATGTGTGGCTGCCGGGAGGAAAATATGAACGGGGCGGGATACGTAAGACATCACTATATAGTGTAGTGAAATATTTGCTCTGGCTGCACGTTACTCCCTATAAATTGTTAGTTCTTTTTTTTTTTTTTTTCCTCACTGGATGACTTGTATTATCACACTCCCTTGTGTGTGTGTGTGTGTGTGTGTGTGTCTGCAAGCCCTCAACACTCGGCGAGGACCGCGCGTGCATTGTGACGTGATGCAAGTTTCCATTCAAAGCAACATTTCAGGAGAGTGAAAGGTGTGGCAGTAATCAAAACCTGCTCAGGTACGTAAAACAGTACATTTATCAAATCCTTTATATTCGTCACAAAAATAATATTTTCAATTGATGCTGCGAAAATATATCATCACTTTTCCTTTTAATCACTGACGGGACACCACATTACAGTGCAGGATTAGCAAGTGGACAGCAGTTCTTGAAGATAGGAACACACTCCTTCCTCTAAGCAAACACTTCCCCGCCAATAAATATTCTCTCTCTCTCTCTCTCCCCTCAAGATGGGAACCGCCTTGTCGTGGTAGGGGGGCTTGCGTGCCCCTGTGACCTGGCAAGCTAGGCTAGAGGGGCCTTAGGCCCCTGCTCTGCCCTTTCGAGGGGGAGAGGGCTACCCATGCTAGTAAGGCCGCCAGTGAGGGGCCAGACTAAATGGTTCCTACGTAGGCTGCCAGTGGACCAGCGGAGCCACCCGCTGGAGGGATCGCCTAATAGGGGCCGTCCTGTGCTGGATGGTTGGGTGTCCAGGCTGGAATGCTTTGGGAGGGGGGTCTCAGCTCTGTCGTCGACAAACTTTCGTATCATGTGGGGCCTGTTTTTAAAACGACTGGTCCGCATGGGGACGAGGTACCCCGTCCACGGCAGCCAGCGCTCCCTCCCATTGTTGTCCCAGTAGGTGGTTTCTCTTGCCCCTGGAGCCATTTTTTGTGTAAATTTATATATATGGTGAAACACAAAAAACTGTCAGGTTATTGTGAGACGTCATCTTCAGGTCTGAGTGGTAAGGAGGACTCCCCTCCACAAGAGCCTCCCGCAGCAGTCTCCTGTTCTGGGGGTTCTTCTGAGGGACGTATTTCTGCTGCATATGACTCCCATGTGATGGTAAATGTTAACCCCATCATTTTCTTATCACGCCTTTGTTACGGCCCGCCCGTAACATGCATTACTACCATCACCTCCTCCGCTTGTTACCTCGTTCGCCACCTCTCCGCCTCCCCTTCCACGTCACCGTCTCGTGAACCTTCCACGTCACCGTTTCATGAAGCCCCGCTACTGTCCCGAAGTTGGATTCACGCGGCCCCTTTCGACTCAACCGAAAGTGTTGAGCCAGCTCTTGGTTTTCTGGATTGGGAGTTGAGATCCAAGCCTCAACCAGTGAACACAACGCCTCTTGGTTCTGCCGTGGGATCAACCATCACCCAGCATTTCACCACTGCGACACCGCATAAGTATCACTTCCCCTCGTCCGTGTTTTCCACATTGCCTCTTTATATGATTAGGATTATTGTTAGGTATTAAGTTGGGTTCTTTATTGTTGTATTTATTAATGTGTTATATGTATATGTGTATGTCATTTTCCTGTGTTTCATGTTATATATCTGTGTCATGTTTCATGTTATATATATGTGTCAATATCATAATGGGTTATTAAAATAGCTTTTTAAAGTGCCCCTTTGCATTTCCTCACCAGTTGAACCTGCAGTGTTTTTTTATTGTTTAAATTCACCGGCTCTCCGATGCCAATCTTACCAGTTTAACCGGTGAACGTAACAATTGGCGACCGTGACAGGACCATTATAACCCATGTTCAGTGTTCCATTTTTCCAGTGACTTTTTTTTCTGTGATTGCTTGTGTTTCTGTGGTGTTGTGACTCTGATGTGTTTTTTTTCTGTGACTTACTCTGCGTGTGGTTTAAATTTACCTTTGTGCGTTCAAGTGGCTCCTTTTGGGTTAAACGTGCTTCGTGACTTTCATTGGTATCGCATAGCAGTGGTAGAGCAGGAAACCAGGTAGAAAGGCGTGTTCACCGATAGCACTTATCTCTATTTTTGCACATAGGCAGGTGTGTAATAAGTGTTATCCAAGTGTTGGGATCATCATATGTTCATGCGAACCCTCAATTCCCTCACTTCGCGGATCATTTTTCTCGCTAGTTAGAATCGGCCATTTTAACTAGTCTCTCAGACTAATCCGCCTCCTTATCAATAACAAGTCTCAGTACAATTCGCTCCTCACTCTCAAGTCTCGTAACTAGAGTAATCCGGATCCCTCTTAATGCCGTAACTCTCTAGTTTACCCTCATTAGTGATTGTACTCATAAGTGTTTACTTAAGTATAATCTAGGTAATTTCCAAGGTTGCCTTTATTATCAATCTGCCAAGTTCCTCACTTAAGTAATTCGCTTATCATTTTTTTGTTGTGGTTTAACATCTATTTAATATGGCTTCCGCTCAGTTTAACGTTGAAGATTTTTGTGCCGACCCTTCTCTGGAACAACTTAAAGATGCTAATATAAAGAAGGACCAATGGAAGACCATCGCTAAACATTTTGATGTTCCCATCACGTCTCAGATGACTAAAGAGGTCATTAAGAATGTAGTTGTTGAACATCTAGTGCAAGAAGGTCAGTTGCTAGGAAATGCCATAGAAGAGTTAACTCCCATGTCAGCCTCTACGAGGACTATAATACACAGTCCCCAGGAAGAACAGGATAATAGTAGGATAAGTCAATGGGAAATTGAGAAGCTTAAACTAGAATACCGGATGCATGAAAGCCAAATGCAACTACAGGAAAACAAATGCAATTACAGGCAGAAAAAGAAGCAAAAGAAATGCAATTACAGGCAGAAAAAGAAGCAAAAGAAATGCAACTACAGGCAGAAAAGGAAGAGAGAGAATTACGGGAAAGACAAATGCAACTACAGGCAGAAAAGGAAGAGAGAGAATTTCAGTTACGACTTAGAAGGCAGGAGAAAGAGTTAGAAATTCAGGAGTTAGCCCTACGAAATGACGCTAAGTTTAGAGGGAAGAAATAGATATAAAGAAACAGTTAGCAAGCTTTAATCCTGCTACAGCTGCTCCGCTAGTTCCCCCTTTTGATGAATCTGATGTTGACGGGTCATTTCGCGCTTTTGAGAGCATTGCTAATAGGAATAAATGGCCCAAGGATCAGTGGGTGTCTCTCCTTGTCCCTAAGCTAGTAGGAAAAGCTTATAGGGTATACAACGGCCTTAGTGATGAGGTAGAATATGAAGAGATCAAAGGTAACATTCTAGACGCCTACTCTATCACTTCTGATGGATACAGACAGCAGTTTCGAAAGTATGTGAAACCAGAGTCTCACACCTATGTTGAATTTGCTAGTGAGAAACTAAGACAATTTAAGAAATGGTTAGCCGCCCTTAACATTACCACCTTTTCGGAGTTGCTCAATCTAATGGTCCTGGAAGAATGGAAGAACAAGTTACCTTTAATATTCTGAGGCATGTGGAAGAACGGGAGAGAGTGATCTTATGTCTGCCGCTAAAGTGGCTGATGCGTTTGCTTTGTTGATGGGATCCCTGGGTAGTAGAGGTCGTGGTTCACTGTCTAATGTTAGGTCCTCCTTTGGGGAAGGTTTTGGGGTGCGGGTGGTAAGCCAACCGGATTCTCGCCAAATGCATATAATTCCCCCTGGTGTACATACTGTAAGAAGCCAGGACACACGATCCAGAAATGTAGACACCCAAATTGCAAGGGTTCTCAACGTCAATTTTCTTTTGTGTCCCCTAGACCTAACACATTTGAGAACAAGAAACCAGTGGCCCTAGCTAACCCTGTCAACTCTCCTCTAGAACTTTATGACTCGTACATGTATCAAGGTAAAGTGTCCTGACTGATGGTAAAGACAAGGCAATAAATATCAAGGTTCTGCGTGATACAGGTGCTGCCCAATCCATCTTAAGGAAGATGTCATCCCTAACATCAAACAGGCTTTCACTGGGAGAAGGTGATCCTTACAGGTCTCGAATCACAGCTCTCCTATCCCTTGGCTAATATTAGCTTACAGTGCCCGTTCATTTCAGGAGAGGTTGAGGTAGCCATTAAACCTGGTGAACTGCCAGTACCGGGGTACATCTTGTACTGGGTAATGATCTTGCGGGTAACTTGGCTGTTCCAAACTTAATTGTTCTTGATTCTCCCTTAACAGAAAGTCCCACTAAGATCCTGGACGAAACATCCCCTCACTTCTTCCCAGTGTGTGCAGTCACCAGGTCTCAGTCCAAGTCCCTGCCCTTTCACCACCTCCTCCACCAATGATTGCCTCTACTGACAACTTGTATAATAACATCATTTCAAAGGAGAATTTGATTAATGCTCAGGAACAGGATCTCACTTTGGCTAAGATCAGACATGTTGCCAGTGAGACAAAGGATATGTCTAAATTGCCTTGTTTTTATTATCAGGAAGGAGTCCTGATGCGTGCCTACAGACCTCCTGAACTGAAACAACTAGACACCTGGTCAGAAACACATCAAGTTGTCATCCCTTGTCTGTAAGACCAGCCATTATAGAACTAGCTCATGATGGATTGTCAGGTCATCTAGGCATCCAAAAACCTACAAGAAGGCTCTTCAACATTTTTTGGCCAGGAATGAAAAAGGATGTGTCACACTATGTAAAAACATGTCACATATGTCAAGTTGTGGGTAAGCCTAACGAACGCCTTGTGCCAGCTCCTCTGACGCCTATTCCAGTTCAGACGGAGCCCTTCGAAAAGATCATTCTAGACTGCGTAGGGCCCTTACCCAAAACCAAACGAGGGAATCAGTATTTGTTAACCCTCATGGATCCCACTACCAGGTACCCTGAAGCATTCCTCTTAAGAACATCACATCAAAGACCATTGTAAAACATCTAATACATTTTTCACCTCGGTAGGAATTCCAAAACAAATTCAGTCTGACAAGGGTAGCAATTTCACTAGCCATTTTTTCCAACAGATAGTGAATGAGCTAAACATCGACCATGTTACCTCCTCGGCTTACCACCCCAATCCCAAGGCTGTCTGGAGCGGTTTCACCAAACATTAAAATCCATGATGAAGAAGTATTGCTTGGAGCATCAAGGAGACTGGGATGAAAGTATTTCTTTCCTTCTCTTCGCTTTAAGAGAATCTCCTCAAAATTCTTTAGGTTACTCCCTTTGAATTACTCTATGGTAGACAGATCAGGGGGCCTCTCAAAATATTAAAGGATCAATGGTTTACTCAAAATACTCCTTCAAGCCCCAGTGTGTCTGACTACATCAGTAACCTTAAGAATAAAATCAGTGAAGTCAGATCTTTGCTAAATCAAACTTCCTCAAATCTCAAACTAAAATGCAACAGAATTCTCTTCCCAAATCTGTCATGAGAAGTTTCAAACCAGGAGACAAGGTTTTACTTTTCTCCCCACTCCAGGCAATGCTCTTCACAGTAAGTTCATGGGACCTTATGTTGTGGCTCAAAACTAAGTCCATTAAATTATGTGGTCCACACTCCTGACCGTCGTAAGGATTCCCAACTAGTTCATATTAATCTAATGAAACCTTACCACTCCAGAGAACCAGAGGACGACTTGTCTCGCGCTGTACCTGTATGTCTGGTAGGGAAGGAGTCTGGTCCTGTGCCCCCCGAGGAAGAGTCCGACATCGAATTCCTCTTCTCGTCACCCAAAGGACGCCCCTCAAACAGCCAAATCATGTCCAACCTTGATGAGGTGTTTCTTTCCTTAACACCTTCACAACAGTCTGATCTTAAAAGTTATTGCTAGACTTTTCTGAAATCACAGGTGACCTTCCAGGAGTTTGTAATACTATCCAACATGACATAACATTAACATCTAACGACATCAAGCCTATAAGACAACCAGCCTATCGCATTTCACCCATTAAAAGAGACTTGATGAAAAAAGAGGTAGACTATCTGCTCTGTCATCACCTTGCAGAACCTAGTATATCTCTTTGGGCTTCTCCCTGCCTGTTAACATCTAAGCCAGATGGTAGTAGTCGATTTTGCACCGACTACCGGAAATTAAATAAAGTGACGGTGCCAGACTCCTACCCATTGCCCTTGATAGAGGACCTTATAGATAGTATAGGAGTAGCCAAATTTGTAACCACTATAGACTTGCTTAAAGGTTACTACCAGATTCCCTCTCGGACGAGGCCCAAATAATATCCGCCTTCATCACTCCCTTCGGACTATACCAATACACAGTGATGCCCTTTGATTGTCTAATGCTCCCGCCACCTTCCAGAGGGCTATAAATTACATAACTCAGGACTTGGAGGGCAACATCTACTTCACCGACCTGTTCCTGGGCGGCACCTTCCTCACCTACGGCACGGAGGTCATCAACTTCCCTGACATGGACCCCGAGAAGCGCATCGATCCCATGACACGCATCTTCCCAGAGTCACCAAGTGCACCTTCAGGAAGTTCGGCCCTTCGGGAACCATCGAGACCCACGACACCATGTGTGTGCTGGCGGTTAACATCATCAACGAGAAGATCTACATTTTCATCTGGTTCTGGCTGGTCTCTCTCACCACCCTCACCGCTGTCTGGCTCGTGTATCGCCTCCTCGTCATCGTCTCCTCCGATGTGCGCTTCAAGCTTCTGCAGGTTCTTCCTTTGCGAGGTGCTGTGTCTGGTGTGGGGGTGGACAACATCATCGCCGACGCCTTATCAAGATCTCCCGTCTCACCTCCTTCATGAGCCCATTACGGAGGTCTTAGGGGGGAGGAAATGTTACGGCCCGCCCGTAACATGCATTACTACCATCACCTCCTCCGCTTGTTACCTCGTTCGCCACCTCTCCGCCTCCCTTCCACGTCACCGTCTCGTGAACCTTCCACGCCACCGTCTCGTGAACCTTCCACGTCACCGTTTCATGAAGCCCCGCTACTGTCCCGAAGTTGGATTCACGCGGCCCTTTCGACTCAACCGAAAGTGTTGAGCCAGCTCTTGGTTTTCTGGATTGGGAGTTGAGATCCAAGCCTCAACCAGTGAACACAACGCCTCTTGGTTCTGCCGTGGGATCAACCATCACCCAGCATTTCACCACTGCGACACCGCATAAGTATCATTTCCCCTCGTCCGTGTTTTCCTTATTGCCTCTTTATAGGATTAGGATTATTGTTAGGTATTAAGTTGGGTTCTTTATTGTTGTATTTATTAATGTGTTATATGTATATGTGTATGTCATTTTCCTGTGTTTCATGTTATATATCTGTGTCATGTTTCATGTTATATCTGTGTCAATATCATAATGGGTTATTAAAATAGCTTTTTAAAGTGCCCCCTTTGCATTTCCTCACCAGTTGAACCTGCAGTGTTTTTTTTTATTGTTATTGTTCACCGGCTCTCCGATGCCAATCTTACCAGTTTAACCGGTGAACGTAACACCTTGCACTCACTTCTCAAGGTGTATTGTACGGTTCTTCGCATTCGACTTGTTTACGATAAGGACTTTCCGTCTAATCGCTGCTATGTATGTTTGGCAGTAGAACATGTAGCATCACTGCCCCTTCCTGGCTCTAGTTTTAAGACAGAACTTCTCCACTCTCGCAATATTTCGGACAGTGACACGGACTACATCCCAAATCTTTTTGACAACCATTCAGAGAATTCAGTTCCTGAAGTTCGCCAGATCCCGCCTCCACGTTGGTTTGTGGCCTACTACAGAAATGGGCGCGGGAATTTCATTCACGCCTCCCCGTACTTGTCCAGAGATCGGCTCTATTCCTGAGGGAAACCTCAAGAAATATGGGAATGGGGTTTGGGGTGGTCGTGCGAGCAAAAGACTTCACGCAGGCAAGGATGTTGCAACATCTCCCCTGCCCTAATAACAGCATGTTTAAGACTATTAAGGCACATCCCACCTTTAATTACAGTAAAGGTTGTGTGTACAGTCAGGATTTTTACGAATTTCCTGAAGAGGAAATACTGGGTATGTGTCCTAACTCAGTCCAGAAGGTGACAAAGATGAAGAATTCTACCAACATGGTCCTTCTCACCTTCTTTGGTTCCACCCTCCCAGACCGTGTTCATATCGGCCCTATCAACCTTAGGGTTAGGCGCTTTGTTTCTCGCCCTCTTCAGTGTTTCTCTTGCTATGGGTACGGTCACGGCAAGGGCTCCTGTAGGGGAGCTTCTCGATGTGGTAATTGCTCGGCACTAGATTCACACTCTGAGGAGCATTGCAATGCTACTGCTTACTGTTTCCATTGCCGTGATGCTCACCAGGTACGTTCCAGGCAATGCCCCAGGTATCGCCTGGAGCAGGACATTTTACAGTTTGCTAACTCGCAGTTCATCAGCCTCGGTAGTGTTCGCCGCGAACTCCTGTACCGCCAGAAGGACGGTACTGGTGCGACATATTATGCTTCTTTGGCCGCTCGCTCTTCAGTTGAGTCTGCCGGTCCGAAGACCACTCCTGATACCTCTCGCTCTGTTGGGGCGGGTGGTCCTGTTTATCTGGCTAACAGGTTTGCCATTTTGTATGATGACTCGGTTGAGTCATCTCTTAGAAGTGACGAGAAAAATACGAACTTGACCAAAGTCACCCATGTAGTAGATGTCCATTTACCACCTGTATCTCCTAAGCCTTTCAAGGGCCTGACCAAACGGCACCATGGCTCTGCGGAGTCGATCGATTTAGCTCAGCCTAAACAATCTAAGGTTTCTCCCGGTGTACGTGACCGTGAGTCCTCCAGAGACCGCTCTGCAATGATAGCTCCAGTTGTTTCTGTCCAGCCTTCTGTGACGCCCTCCGTCTCAGATCGGGCTTCTTGTGATGAGGACGGTCTTAGCATGGAGACGTCCGATGATATTGTCACAGCCGTCCCTCGTGGAACCACTGTATCGGAAAGTGCAGTCCTGCCTGACCCTCGTCCTCCGGGAACCGGTAGAAGTGATGATGGTTTGCATCACCCACCGATAGGCCGAAAGGCTGTGGTCTGACGACCTGGCACATCTCAACTCCCGGTGTCTTCTCGTCGTTTAATTATTTCTAGTCAGGTGAGTCACGGACAGCCTCTTCAAAAGGCTCGCCCGTCCACTGCACCTAAATAGTCATCTTCAAGCTTCTACAGTGGAATTGTAGAGGCCTTCGCGACTCGTGGGGGGAACTCTGAGCTTTGCTGTTGGAGTTCTCTCCAGCCTGTGTAGCTCTACAAGAGACTATGCTAGGTGATAGTACTTATTCTAGTCCTCCTGGCTATCGTGCCTTTTTTAGCACTCCTTTCCCTGACCAGGGCCACCATGGTGGCACAGGTATTCTTGTCCGTCAGGATATACCTGTCATCCCATTACAACTTAACTCTCCCCTTCAGGTGGTTGCTGTTAAAGTCTTTATAGGACGACTGTACACCATTTGCAGTTTATATCTCCCTCCTCGGCTTCCTGTCTCCAGGGGTGAGCTTGACGGCCTGATGCGTCAGCCTTTTCTTTTGCTGGGAGATTTTAATGGCCGTCACCCATTGTGGGATGTAGGTGCTAGTAATCCTCGTGGGGTTTTAATCGGTTATTTTATTGACGATGAGGGATTGAAAGTTTTAAATTCTGGCGATGTCACACATTTCTACAGTCCTACTGGGACTTTTACCGCTATCGATCTTCCTCTGTGTACATCTAATTCTTTCCTTGATTTTAACTGGCGGGTCCTACCAGATTTACACGATAATGACCACTTTCCGATTTTATTACAATCTGTGAACACTGAGCCACAGTCCCGGCCCCACGCTGGGTTTTAGACAAAGCAGATTGGCCTCGATTCACAGACCTTAACTCTTTTATCCGTCCGTTGGCTCACTTTTCTACTTGTGCTGAGGCTGTTGATTATTTTACCGATTTTTTTTAAATTTCAGTAGCGCTTCAGACAATCCCTAGGACGTCAGGTCGCTTTACTAAGCTTCCCGTTCCTTAGTGGAACGCAGCATGCACTAAAGCTGTGCAAGAGAAACGGGCGGTTTTCTCTCGTCTCCGGCGTCAACGTGGGGACCCGCAATGCCTGGAAGCTTTTCGGCGCTGCCGACCTCGGGCCCGCCGCATTTTGAATGAGGCACAAAGAGCCTCTTGGAAAGCCTATGTCTCTTCCATAAACGTTCGTACCCCTCTTACGGATATCTTCAACAAGGTCCGCCGAGTTGCTGGGAAGTATTCTGCTCCTTTTGTTGTCTGCTGGGCGGACGGTGGCAGACCCTGCGAATGTCGCCGACCTCTTCGCGGAGTACTTTGCCAGTGTTTCCCAGAGGCATCCTGCAGCTCCGGGCGCACGTCACCGCCAAAGAATGGGATCTCTCGGCATAAATTTTTATTCTGCTGGAAGGGAGTCTTATAATGTCCCCTTCTCTGCTTCCGAGTTGCGGACTGCTTTGTCCCAGTGTCACGACTCTTCTCCTGGGCCAGATGATATTCCTTATGCCTTCTTGCGCCACATGTCTGACAGTGCTTTTAACTTTTTATTAAATCTATATAATATGATGTGGCATACCGGTGAATTTCCATCTTCTTGGGCTGTCGCAGTAGTTCTCCCATTTCCGAAGCCTGGGAAAGATAATCTGCAGGCTACGAACTACTGCCCTATATCTTTGACATCTTGTATTTGTAAAGTGTCCAGTTGGGCCAACATGAACGGTTTTCGATTCTCCACCTCCAAGACCGTAGCCATGCATTTTTGTCGCAACCGTGGTGTCCATCCTGACCCGGATTTATATCTCGCCAATAGACGCCTCTCATGCGTGGAGGCGACTCGATATCATGGCCTTTTATTTGACAACCGTCTCACCTGGGTTCCCCATTTCCGCTCTCTTAAGGCGTCTTGTCGGCAGGCACTATCCCTTCTTCGTGTTTTAAGTCATACCTCTTGGGGTGCGGACAGGGACACGTTGCTGTTGCTTCACCGTACACTCATACTTCCGAAGCTGGAATACGGCTGTGAGATCTACTCATCCGCAACAGATGCACGACTACGCACGCTTGACCCCGTGCATCATGCTGGGGTCCGCTTGGCTACGGGTGCATTTCTGACATCTCCAATACCTAGCCTTCTAGTGGATGCTGGTTTCTGGCCGCTCGACCTCCGGCGCCAACCTTCGATGCTCCGGTGTTGGTTTCGCACCCACCGTCTTCCTGATTTTGTCCACTGTGTGTCAATGTTGCGGGACTCGCGCTCGCAGGCGTATGTCACTCGACCGAGTCTCCCTAAACCTTTTGGCCTACGTGTTGCAAATCTCATGGAGGAGTTATCTATCGAACCCACTCCTGTGTATTCTTTCCGGCTCCCACGAGTTGGTTATTGGCAGCTTCCTGTTACCTCATTATGCCCTCCTGCCATGGATGGCAAGAAGGATTTTCTTCCAGCTCTGTCCCACACACGGTTTTTAGAACACTTTTTAATCCATTCTGATGACATGCCCGTTTTTACTGATGGTTCCAAATCCGACGCAGGCGTTGGGTTTAGTGTGGTTTTCCCCTCTTTTTATCGGTCTGGCAGTCTTCCTTCGGTAGCCTCCGTCTTTACTGCGGAGCTGTCTGCCATAGTTTTAGCTTTACAGATTATTTTTACTCTCCCGGACTGTCGCAGTGCTCTTACTGCTCTCTCTTCTTTTATTTCCCATCACCCATTGGTTTTATCAGCCCTAGAGTGGCTATATCTACTTACCAAAAGAAGATATCGTGTTGGGTTCTGTTGGGTCCCTGGTCACGTTGGTGTTCCAGGAATGAACACGCTGATCGCCTCACTAAAGAGGCAGCAAGTCGCGCTCCATCTCCTGCCCCTGCTCCTTTTCGAGATGTATTTCATCTAATTTGAGATAACATTTTATTCATTAGTTTTAATTATATATCATTTGTGATAGAGACACTTGTAATATATTGTTATCTTTTATCATAGGTGGTGGCGGTCCAAAAGCCAAGTCAGCGACTCCACTCACTGACAAGGTGCATGCCATCCTAGGCGAGGGTAATGCTTCTATCATGGGAATACCCGACACGGATGACTTCACCAGAATGTAAGGAGACATATGTGTGTTGATATTAAGTGGCAATGATGACTACTAAACAAAGCAGATTGTTGAGCTCACTGCTACAGTCATAGGCTGTTGCTGGAATCAATATGAGTACAATGATAATAATATCAAATAATACAGAAGGGATGAAAAATAAATGAATACCAATTAAACTTCCTGAGTAAGTATGTATTGTATTATATCTCCCACAGTGACTTGTACAACACAGTGGTTGCCAGCGGAGCAGCACAGCTTACCACCTCGCAGTCCATCAAAGTGGTGGATGAAAAGGTGGAAAAGTACCTTCCACCCATGGTGATTGCAGCATCAATGTGGCCCAGCAGTGGCGTGGAGGCGTCCCTTCAACCCATAGTGGTGGAAAAATCCCTCCCACCCAGTGTCTCCGCAGCGCCAACATTTTGCTGAAAAGCAAATGCAGCTCATTGAGTGTAAGTTAGAAATAGCCCGGAGAGAAGAGAAGGCTGAAACCCTGAAGATTGAAGCTGCAACCCTTCAAGTAAAAGCTGCAATGGAGCAGCTAGATTCTGCAAAGGAACAGAAAGAGGCAGCCAAGAAAATGGGTGCCTATTATGCAGAAAAGCTCACAAAACTAAAAGGAAATAAATAAATTTGTCCTAGTAAATTTGACATGTACATTTTTTAGTTTATATTAATGGTGACTTATTAAAAACTAAAAGGAAAGAAATAAATTTAAGGGACATTTAATGTTTGTTCTATTAAATTTTCCCTGTACATTTTTAGTTTATATGAATGAACTAGAAGTAAGCTTTTTTTTCAGAAAGGTTCAACTTTTGCCTTACCATAACAATGTGCTGGTGACCTCTATAGGAATTTCGGAGACCCTCACTCTATGAGCTGGCGTATCACTCATCATTGCTAAAATGAGAGGTGACATTAGTTAAAGAGTTTAGAAAATGATCGCTGCATGAATTTCCTGCAACTACAAGACAGTAATGTATAAGAAGGTGAAGGTATTTGTCATATTTTCCCAAATATTTAAAAAAAAATACTTACTTGAAATGCAAGTTTGCAAACTGGTCCCGCATTTGTGTCACAGTGTGTGCTGGGTTGACGATTCCCACATTGCCGACATCGTGTTCCCCTTCTCCCTCCTCTCCATTTGGCTGGTGGTGGTGGTGGAAGTGGTCATCAGGAAGAGGAATAGTTCTGTCTTTGCAGAGATTGTGAAGCATGGCACACACATAAATTAGTTTGTTGGTTTTTGTTGGGTCAAGCCAAACCTCACCATGCAGTACATGAAAGCGTCGTTTCATTTGGCCTATTCCTCTTTCCACGACAGATCTTGTTGTTTTGTGGGCTCTGAAAATACGTAGTATATCGGTTAGGTTAGTAACCTAAAAATTATATATTCCCTTAACCAAATCATATTTTACCTTACCTTACTAGAAATGTATATATATATATATATATATATATATATATATATATATATATATATATATATATATATATATATATATACACACACACACACTATTCCTAACTGATGAAAGTACTGTTCCGAAACTAATTAGCCTTGCCTAGCCTTTTCTTACCTTGTATGTTTTAACCTAATTTAGCCTAACGTAATCTAACCTAACCTAATCCACTTTAATAAAATAAAAAATTTTACCTGAGAAAATATAATAGTTTTTTCTCACGATACAAAATGCTACTCAGAAAAAAAATAAAATGTACGCTTTATAAGGATAAGTTCGGTTAGGTAAGGTTAGATTAGGTAAAGTTAGGTAAAGCAATTTATGATAGGTATTATATAAGGAAATTCCCTTTATTTGGGGAAATTCTTTATATTTGGGTAAAATTCGCTAAATCTTAGGGGCCGTACTTTACAATTTTTGGTTCATCCACCTTAAAACCCCATGTTCTCAACAATGCCCCCATGCTTGTGCATAATACTTCCTTCACCCCTTCCCCCGAACCCCACAAGCATGAGGGCATTATTAAGAACACGGGGATTTTAAGGTGGGTGACCCAAAAAGTAAAAAACAGCCCCTACAATTTAGGGAATTTTACCAAAATGTAAAGAATTTCCCCAAATATATATATGGAATTTCCTTATATCATACCCTATAAAGCGCAAATTTTATGCCAGTAAAAACAATGCTTTACCAAAAGTTATTGTACAAACATACCTGTGGACCAGGCTGGGGGCGCAAGTATGGTGTCAGGAGCCAGCGCTTCATGGCGTAGGCACTGTCACCCAACAAGTGGCAACCGGGTGGCACGATACCTCTTTCGAAGAGTTGCTTCAGTCCAGACTCATTGAAGACTCTAGCATCATTGACAGAGCCAGGCCACTTTGTAACAATATTAAGTATTCTGTATGTTGCATCAAACACAAATTGTACATTAATGCTATGAAACCGTTTCCAATTTACATATTCAGCTTCGTGTTCCCTTGGGGCTATCATTTTTATACGAGTGCCATCGACTACACCAACGACACCGGGAAACCCTGCAACTTGCATGAATTGTTCTTGTTTCCGCTGAAGTTTCTGCTGGGTGAGGGGGAAATTGATGAACCTCCGGAAATTGTCTCGTTGTGCAAGAGCCTCAATTGAGGGTCTGGGTGATAGCACGGATAACAGTTGGCTGTGATGTGCCGAAGTCATCGCTACTGCACAACTGCATCTTTCCTACCGTACCGTAAGGTGATGGCCACCTTCATCTCAGGAGAGAAGGCTTTGTTCCTAGCAGTTCGACTCCCTAATGCATCCCTCACAAAATCAGTTACATACACTATGCCTGCACAGTCAAGTCGAAATCTTTTGATCAGCTCGGAGTCACTGTATTCTGTCAGGAAGTTTCTCCTCTCACGAAAAGTCCGGCGTCGTCGGTGGCGAAGTAGTTGTTGTTGCGCAATCTCAGAGACTTAAAAATACTTTTAACCTCACTAAAAGGACCCATCACGACTATTAGCGCTTGGATGGATGGATGGATTTTAAAAAGGCGCCGCAACAGCCAAGGTCAAATGGCGCCACTTCAAAAATTTAAAATGTCTAAAAACAGTTAAAAACAATACAGTAGTTTAAAAATTAAAAAAAGGACAATAAAACTAAATAAAATATTAAAATACATAATAAAATAAGAATAAAATTCAGCTTTGGGAGAAGGCCAGCTTCTCCCAAAAACCTAAAAATGTCAAGGCCCTGGGCCAGACACTCTGGTCCAAGGACCTTTGAGAGATAGTAGACACCGCTATCTCTACTGCGACACCGGTAGAGGTAGCGGTGTCGTAACTCGATCAAACTAGGGCACTCCACCAGCAGGTGCCGCACGGTGAGCGGCACCAGGCAGTCTTCACAGTAAGGCTGAGGGTCCCTGGTCAGCAGGTACCTTTGTGTAAGGTACGTGTGACCTATGCGCAGTCGCGCCAATATAGTCTGTGCACGGCGATCCCGGACATGGGAGTATGTCCACTGAGGGATAGTGGAAGTAGTGATCTCTCCCATTTTCGAGGTTGCGACCCCCGTTAGCCATCTCCTCTGCCATAATGCTGCAACCGCCACACGAATAGAGTTAAAGACATCTCGAAACAGAACAGGGGCAGGAGATAGAGCGCGACTTGCTGCCTCTTTAGCGAGGCGGTCTGCGTGTTCATTCCCTAGAACACCAACGTGACCAGGGACCCAACAGAACCCAACACGATATCCTCGTTTAGTAAGAAGATATAGCCATTCCAGGGCTTAAGGATTAAGAGAGACTGTGCAAGAGAGAACAATAAGAGCACTGCGACAGCCACTAAAAATTGTAAAAGACGAAACAGGGAGATTAAAAATTATCTGTAAAGCTAGGACTATGGCAGACAGCTCCGCAGTAAAGACGGAGGCTACCGAAGGAAGGCTGCCAGACCGATAAAAAGAGGGGAAAACCACACTAAACCCAACGCCTGCGTCGGATTTGGAACCATCAGTAAAAACGGGCATGTCATCAGAATGGATAAAAAAAAGTGTTCTAAAAACCGTGTGTGGGACAGAGCTGGAAGAAAATTCTTCTTGCCATCCATGGCAGGAGGGCATAATGAGGTAACAGAAAGCTGCCAAGAACCAACTCGTGGGAGCCGGAAAGAGTAGATGGGAGTGGGGTCGATGGACAAATCCAACATGAGGTTTGCCACGCCTTCGAACACGAGTCTCGCAACATTGACAGACAAGGGACAGAATCGGGAAGACGGTCGGTGCGAAACCAACACCGGAGCATCGAAGACTGGCGCCGGAGGTCGAGCGCCCAGAAACCAGCATCCACTAGAAGGCTAGGTATTGGAGATCTCCGAAATGCACCTGTAGCCAAGCGTACCCCAGCATGATGCACGGGGTCAAGCGTGCGTAGTCGTGCATCCGTTGCGGATGAGTAGATCTCACAGCCGTATTCCAGCTTGGGAAGTATGAGTGTGCGGTGAAGCAGCAGCAACGTGTCCCTGTCCGCACCCCAAGAGGTGTGACTTAAACCCCGAAGAAGGGATAATGCCTGCCGACAAGACGCCTAAAGAGAACGGAAATGGGAAACCCAGGTGAGACGGTTGTCAATTAGAAGGCCAAGATATCGAGTCGCCTCCACGCCTGAGAGGCGTCTATTGGCAAGGTATAAATCCGGGTCTGGATGGACACCATGGTTGCGACAAAAATGCATGGCTACGATCTTGGAGGTGGAGAATCGAAAACCGTTCATGTTGGCCCAACTGGACACCCTATTGATCGCCAGTTGGAGTTTGCGCTCACTCAGTGACATCCTAGCAGCAGCAAATGAAATACATAAATTATCAACATATAATGAATTGTGAATGCCATCTGGGAGAGTATCAATAACACCATTTATGGCGACTGCGAATAATGTAACACTAAGAATACTTCCCTGTGGAACGCCTTCATTTACAGCAATAGCCTCAGAGAAAACACTCCCCACTCGAATCCGTAAAAAAACGTCTGGATAAAAACTGCTGGACAAAAAGAGGAAGGTGGCCACGAAGGCCCAAATTAAACAAAGACTGTAAAATGCCATGACACCAAGACGTGTCGTAGGCCTTCTCCAGGTCAAAAAACACTGTTACTTGATGGTGGTGATTAGCGAAGGCCTCACGAATGGAACACTCTATGGATAAAAGAGCATCAGTAGTAGATCTCATCTTTCGGAAGCCGTACTGTACCGATGACAAGTACTTCCCCCTCTCCAAGTACCACAAGAGTCTTACATTTACCATCTTTTCTAACACTTTACAAATGCAGGATGTCAAAGATGTGGGACGGTAGTTCGTAGCCTGTAGATTATCTTTCCCAGGCTTCGGAAATGGGAGAACCACTGTCACAGCCCAAGAAGATGGAAAGTCACCGGTATGCCAAATCATATTATATACATTTAATAAAAAGTTTAAAGCACGGTCAGACATGTGACGCAAAAAGGCATAAGGAATGTCGTCTGGACCAGGAGAAGAGCCATGACACTGAGACAAAGCAGTCCGCAACTCGGAAGAAGAGAAAGGGACATTATAAGACTTTCCTACAGCGGAAGAAAAATTTATGCCGAGAGATTCCATTCTCTGGCGGTGACGTGCGCCCGGGGCTGCAGGATGCCTCCGGGAAACACTGGCAAAGTGCTCCGCGAAGAGGTCGGCGATAGTCCTAGGGTCTGCCACCGTTCGCCCAGCAGACAACAAAACTGGTGGGGGAGGAGCAGAATACTTCCCAGCAATTCGGCGTACTTTGGTAAAGACATCCGTAAGAGGGGTGCATTGATATAAAGATATGTAAGCTCTCCAAGAGGCTCTTTGTGCTTCTTTCAAAAGGCGGCGGGCCCGACCTCGACAGCGCCGAAAAGCTTCCAGGCACTGCGGGTCCCCACGATGTCGCCGGAGACGAGAGAAAGCTGCCCGTTTTTCTTTCACAGCTTTAGTGCATGCTGCGTTCCACCAAAGAACGGGACGCTTAGTAAAGCGACCGGACGTCCTAGGGATTGTCTGAAGTGCTACTGAACGTACAAAATTGGTAAAATAATCAACAGCCTCAACACAAGTAAAAAAGTCAGCCAACGGACGGATAAAAGAGCTAAGGTCTGTGAATCGAGGCCAATCTGCCTTGTCTAAAACGCAGCGAGGGGTTGGCCGGGACTGTGGCTCAGAGTTCACAGATTGTAATAAAATTGGAAAGTGGCCACTACCGTGCAAATCCGGTAGGACCCGCCAATTAAAATCAAGGAAAGAATTAGATGTACACAGAGAAAAATCGATAGCGGCAAATGGACATCCACTACATGGGTTAGTTTGGTCAAGTCCGTATTATTCTCGTCGCTTCTTGCAGGTGACTCAAATGAGTCGTCGGACAAAAGGGCAAACCTATTAGTCGGATGAGCAGGACCACCCGCCCCAACAGAGCGTGAGGTAGCAAGAGTTGTCTTCGGACCGGCAGACTCAGCTGAAGAGCGAGCGGCCAAAGAAGAATAGGATGTCGCACCAATACCGTCCTTCTGGCGGTACAGGAGTTCGCAGCGGGCACTACCAAGGCTTATGAACTGCGAGTTAGCAAGCTGTAAAATGTCCTGCTCCTGGCGATACCTGGGGCATTGCCTAGAACGTACCTGGTGAGCGTCACGGGAATGAAAGCAATAAGCAGCAGCATTGCAATGCTCCTCAGAATGTGAGTCTAGTGTAGAGCAATTACCGCATCGAGCAGCTTCTTTGCAGGAGCTTTTGCCGTGACCGTACGAATAACATGAGAAACACTGAAAAGGGCGAGAAACAAAACGCCTCACTCTAAGATTAATAGGGCCGATATTAACACGGTTAGGGAGGGTGGAACCCAAGAAGGTGAAAAGGACCATGTTGGAAGCATTCCTCATCTTATTCACTTTTTGGACTGAGTTAGGACACATAGCCAGTATTTCCTCTTCAGGAAATTCGTAAAGATCCTGACTGTACACATATAATTAAATAATTAAATAATAATTAAAGGTGGGATGAGCCTCAACAGTCTCAAACATGCTGTCAAAAGGGCAGGGGAGATGTTGCAACATCCTTGCGTGGTATGTTAAGCTCTCACTAGGACCCCCTTACCGTATTTGCTGAGGTTGCCCTCAGGAATCGTGCCGATCTCTTTGGACAGGTAACGGGAGGCATGGATGAAATTACCACGCCCATTTCTATAGTGCTCCACTAACGTGGAGGCGGGATGTGACGAACTTCAGGAACTCTCTGAATGGTAGTCAAAAAGATTTGGGATGTAGTCCGTTTCACTGTCCGAAGTATTGCGAGAGTGGAGAAGTTCTGTCTTAAAGCCAGAGCCAGCAATGGGCAGGGATGTTACATGTTCTACAGCCAAACGGGCTTCATCGCATGACAGAAATGTTATATAGCAGCGGTTAGACAGAAAATCCTTATCGTAAACAAGCCGAATACGGAGAACCGTGCCATACACCTTGAGAAGGAAGTGCAAGGCGTTATAAGAAAAAGATGGATTAACATTCACCATCAAAAGGGAGTCACATGCAGCAGAAATGCGTCCCTCAGAAGAACTCCCAGAACAGGAGACTGCTATGGGAGGCCCTTGTGGAGGGGAATCCTCCTTCCCACTCAGACCTGAAGATGACGTCTCGCGGGCCAAGTCAGCCACCTCACGAGAACCTGACAGCTTTTTGTGTTTCACCATATGTATAAAGTTACACAAAAAATTGGCTCCAGGGGCAAGGGAAACCACCTACTGGGACTACAATGGGAGGGAGCGCTGGCTGCCGTGGAAGGGGTACCTCTTCCCCATGCGGACCAGTCGTTTTAAAAAAAGGTCCCACATGATACGAAAGTTTGTCCACGACAGAGTTGAGACCCCCTCCCAAAGCATCCCAGCCTGGACACCCAACCATCCAGCACAGGACGGCCCCTACAGGGCGATCCCTCCAGCGGGTGGCTCCGCTGGTCCACTGGCAGTCTACGTAGGAACCATTTAGTCTGGCCCCTCACTGGCGACCTTACTAGCTTGGGTAGCCCTTTCCCCTCGAAAGGGCAGAGCAGGGGCCCCAAGGCCCCTCTAGCCTAGCTCGCCAGGTCACAGGGGCACGCAAGAACCCCCCAACACGACAAGGCGGTTCCCTTCTGGGGGTGTATTAACGCTTGGCTACCTGCTACCCGCTAAAAATCTTTTAGGGCTTAAAAGTCTTTATGAATTAAGTTAAAAAAATTTTAAGGACTAAAAGTCAAATTAGTGGTTAAAAGTTTATTTTTAGACTGCTAAAAGCGTTTTAGACTCATATGAATACAGGCCCTGGCCAGATTTTATATTCTCGCGCATGCGCACTGAGATACCTGTGACGTCAAGCCAACGTCATTAAACGTCACTACAGAGCTGCCAACGTTCACTGCCATCATGGACGTCTCTGTCATCAAGACTATGCTGGAAGTAGAGGAACGAGCCTACAAGAATGCACTTGACGTGGTAGTACAATAAATGAACGACCGGATGAACAAGATGGAAGAAAAGGTATTAGACTTAACAAGGAGTCTCGAGTTCTCCCAGCGGGAACTAGACGACAGCAAGGACAAAATTAGAGAACTTGAGAAGGCGAAGAAAGAAGACAGATTAACAATAGAAAAACTGAAAGAGCAGCTAGAATCCTCAAACCTTAAAATTCAAGATCAAGAAGACATAATTAATTATCAAGAGGATTACAGCAGAAGGAATAATATCAGGATCAACGGCATCGAAGACGAAGGAACTGAAACATGGGAACAGACAGCAGCAGCAGTTTCTGGTATGTTAGAAAAGAAGATGGGCGTAACGGGACTTGATTTGGAGCCTCTCATAGGGTGGGGATAAAGAGAGATCTGAAGCCCCGAACCATCGTGGCCCGCTTCTCACGGGTTTGTGATCGCGAGATGGTCATGCTGCAGCTTCCCGTCTTAAAGGAACTAATATCTTTCTGAATGACGATCTCTGCCCAGCATCACAAGCTATTAAAAACTCGCAGATGCCACAACTAAGGGAAGCAAGAGCTCAAGGCAAAATAGCATACTTCCGCCACACTAAGCTCATAATTCGTGAGAGAAATACGGACAGGACTGCTGAAGGACAACAATCAACGGACGCTACAGATGCTACAGGAAATACTAGGAATTTGGGACGGACAGACACAGGTGGGGGTGACGTGGCTCGGGTGCAGGGAGCTGGGCTGGTACCTATAAATTTTAGTCATAACCGTAGCCATAGCTATGAAAGTGTCATAGTTTCCAACCATAAGTTATGAAAGTTTCATTAATTCCCTCCATAAGCACTATAGGTCTTTCATATCTTCGTTATGTGTGATTTCACGATCTGTTGAAAGTGTCACAATCCTGAATGAGAAGTTGTCATTATTTTTTAGGGAAAGGTCTGAAAAAGATGAAAATATTTATTTTAAAAATATTTCCAAGCCATTTACATAATAATTTGAATGTATGTCACATATTGGAAGTTAAGGCCCACAACATATGCTGCCGCTAGATGGCACTGAGGCTCTGAGTAAATGTAAACAAGAGTCAAGAAGAAGAAGAAGAAGAAAACATCACAATGCCTTTGCCATGGAACCCCTGCCAAAAAAAAAGAGTGAGGAAACCCAATTGGACCCAAGAGGAATCCTGCTACTTGTTGGAATTATATAAAGTAAATTCCAACATACTTAGAGAAGATTTCAATGACCCAGGTTGCACCAACCAGACGAAGCAAAATACTTGGAACAAAATCTGCTCTGAACTCCAGCAAGCCTTTCCTGCAGGCCAAAAGACTGTGAAGGAGTGTCAGAAGCGATGGCACACCATCTTGATGACATGCAGGCCCAAGTTATCACAAGCAAACAAGGATTTTGCTTCAACCGGTAAGAAAATCTGGCTTTTCTAAAGATTACTGCTTCAGATTTATCCTTTTCTGTTGTTTATATCAATACAATTTGTTGGTCCATTCATTGCTATAGTGCAATACTGCTTACCCTAATGACTGGCATCCTTGTGAGGCTTGGTTTCATTTGAATTTGGTAAGGTCATATAGACATGGTTTACATAAGTAAATATTTGAAATTCACATGCTACTTGCCTTAGCAGCATTTTGTTATTAAATATATATATTTCTAATTAGACTGCCATTTAAATTTCCAGGTGGTGGCCCTCCCCATCCTCCTCTGAACCCCATGGAGGAGCTGGTTGCAGAAATCTTAGGGAAAGGCAATGTGTCCATCCAAGGAATAGAATAGGCTTACTGCACAAGACTGTGCATGACGCGAGTTGCAGGTACTGTACTGTGTGATTATAAATTCATTCAAAATATAAATTTTCCCTGTATTCGCCACTATCATAGATTTATTTATGTAAGATCCAGTGTTGTCACCAAGAATTTAGGAAAATCTTACACTGGAGGCTTATTTCTACCATGCCAAAATCATCATTAGGGTAACATTAGTAGACCTACTGTACAGTACTTTATATAGTGTGAGATGACATGCTTAGTACATATATTCAACTTTAACACACTTGTTAGAAAACAACAAAAACCATGATTGACTAAATGGAAGGTCACACTAAAAATTATCATAAAATAACATACTCTTAGTTCTGTTTCATCCAGTAACCATCTTAAATAAGAGTTCATTTTATCTTCAAGTCACTGTTAAAAGAACTCTGATAACATCTCTATACCCTCTATACAGTTTAGGAAGAGATAATTTTTTTTTGTTATATACGTACAATATATTTTATTGTTCACATTTTGTTTTTATATCTTATTTTTGTGTGGAACTGCCTATAGTTGAAGCTGAAGCCAGTGGCTGGGATGATGACTGTCACTGACTCCTCTCTCACCGAGGCTGCCACTGATGATGCCACTAGCCTGCAAGCTGCAGCTGACCTGACTCGTGTGATGCAGGCTACCACAGCTTCAAGTCTGCAAGCAGGACCAGCCTCCACCTCCACAGTGCCTGTCTCTTCTGTCCAGTAATCTGAAATGATTTACCTAATGGATGAAAGGGAAATAGAACATCGACGAAAAAAAAAGAAAGCTTGAACTGCAATTGCTGGAGGAGCAAATTGAAACACAAAAATCAATCCAGAGGACCATGGCAGTCATTGCATAAAAAAATTGAATCTAACAAATAAAAAAAAAAAATTGTTTAACTCATATTTCACTGTGTGTTTAATATTACACAATCCTCTATGCTGTTACTTTCACCGATTACGAGTAAACGGGTAAGAGACAGTAGCGGGGCTTCCTGAGACGGTGACGTGGAGGGTTCATGAGACGGTGGCGTGGAAGGTTCACGAGACGGTGACGTGGAAGGGGAGGCGGAGAGCTGGCGTACGAGGTAACAAGCGGAGGAGGGGATGGTAGTGGAGTATGTTACGGGCGGGCCGTAACATTTCCTTCCCCCTAAAATCTCCGTAATGGGCTCATGAAGGAGGTGAGACGGGAGATCTTGATAAGGCGTCGGCGATGATGTTGTCCACCCCCTTGATATGGTGGACTTCCAAGTTGAAGGGTTGATTTAACAAGGCCCACCTAAGAATGCGTTGGTTTCGGTTCTTCATGGCGTGAAGGAAGGCCAGAGGGTTGTGATCGGTGAAGAACTTCGTAGTTTGAGGACCAGGATGAAGATAGCACTCAAAACGTTGGAGCGCCAGGACGAGTGCCAGAGCCTCCTTCTCGATGGTGGAGTAGTTGAGTTGATGTTTCTTCAGCTTGGCGGAGTGATAGGCGATGGGATGGAGGGTGCCGCTTGTGGGGTCCGTTTGTAGTAGGACAGCACCCACTCGCGTCCACTTGTAGATGGAAGGGGCGGGAGTGATCTGGCGTCCAGACCACTGGCTCCGAGGAGAGGAACGCCTTGAGATGTTGAAAGCTTGGTCACAGGTGGAAGGGGACGGAAGTGCTGATAAGGTCCGTCAGGGGCGGCCAGGGTGAAGTTCCTACAGAATCGTCTGTAGAAACCAGCTATCCCCAACAACCTCATGAGAGCTTTCCTGGTGGTAGGAACAGGGAAGCCAAGGATGGCCTCCACGTTGGCTCTCTTGGGCCAACCTTGCCGTTCCCCACCACATGTCCCAGGTCGACCACCGTAGACTTCCCGAAGGTGGACTTAGCTAGGTTGACTGTAAGCCCGGCTTCTTGCAACCGATCCATCAGCCTCCGAAGACGGGTCAGATGTGTCACCCAGTCGTCCGAAGTTACCACCAGGTCGTCCAGATAGGCGGATGTTCCCTCCAAGCCCTGGGTGATGTAATTTATAGCCCTCTGGAAGCATTAGACAAGCCGAATGGCATCACTGTGTATTGGTATAGTCCAAAAGGGGTGATGAAGGCTGATATTATTCGGGCCTCGTCCGAGAGGGGAATCTGGTAGTAACCTTTAAGTAAGTCTATAGTGGTTACAAATTTGGCTACTCCTATACTATCTATAAGGTCCTCTATGAAGGGAAATGGGTAGGAGTCTGGCACCGTCACTTTATTTAATTTTCTGTAGTCGGTGCAAAATCGACTACTACCATCTGGCTTAGATGTTAACAGGCAGGGAGAAGCCCAGGGGGATATACTAGGTTCTGCAAGGTGATGACAGAGCAGATAGTCTACCTCTTTTTCATCAAGTCTCTTTTAATGGGTGAAATGCGATAGGCTGGTTGTCTTATAGGCTTGATGTCATTAGATATTAAAGTTATGTCATGTTGGATAGTAGTACAAAGTCCTGGAAGGTCACCTGTGATTTCTGAAAAGTCTAGCAATAACTTTTTTAAGATCAGACTGTTGTGAAGGTGTTAAGGAATGAACAACCTCATCAAGGTTGGACATAATTTGGCTGTTTGAGGGGCGTCCTTTAGGTGACGAGAAGAGGAATTTGATGTCGGACTCTTCCTCGGGGGGCACAGGACCAGACTCCTTCCCTACCAGACATACAGGTACAGTGCGAGTCAAGTCGTCCTTTGGTTCTCTGGAGTGGTAAGGTTTCATTAGATTAATATGAACTAGTTGGGAATCTTTTCGACGGTCAGGAGTGTGGCCCACATAGTTTAATGGGCTTAGTTTTTGAGCCATAACATAAGGTTCCATGAACTTACTGTGAAGAGCATTGCCTGGAGTAGGAAAAAAAAAGTTAAACCATGTCTCCTGGTTTGTAACTTCTCATGACAGATTTGGAAAGAGAATTTTGTTGCATTTTAGTTTGAGATTTGAGGAAGTTTGATTTAGCAAAAGATCTGACTTCACTGTTCTTAAGGTTACTGATGTAGTCAGACACACCGGGGGTTTAAGGAGTATTTTGAGTAAACCATTGATCCTTTAATATTTTGAGAGGCCCCCTGATCTGTCTACCATAGAGTAATTCAAAAGGGGAGTAACCTAAAGAATCTTGAGGAGATTCTCTTAAAGAGAAGGAAAGAGATACTTTCATCTCAGTCTCCTTGATGCTCCAAGCAATACTTCTTCATCATGGATTTTAATGTTTGGTGAAACCGCTCCAGACAGCCTTGGGATTGGGGGTGGTAAGCCGAGGAGGTTACATGGTCGATGTTTAGCTCATTCACTATCTGTTCGAAAAAATTGCTAGTGAAATTGCTACCCTTGTCAGACTGAATTTGTTTTGGAATTCCTACCGAGGTGAAAAAAAATGTATTAGATGTTTTACAATGGTCTTTGATGTGATGTTCTTAAGAGGGAATGCTTCAGGGTACCTGGTAGTGGGATCCATGAGGGTTAACAAATACTGATTCCCTCGTTTGGTTTTGGGTAAGGGCCCTACGCAGTCTAGAATGATCTTTTCGAAGGGCTCCGTCTGAACTGGAATAGGCGTCAGAGGAGCTGGCACAAGGCGTTCGTTAGGCTTACCCACAATTTGACATATATGACATGTTTTACATAGTGTGACACATCCTTTTTCATTCCTGGCCAAAAAAATGTTGAAGAGCCTTCTTGTAGGTTTTTGGATGCCTAGATGACCTGACAATCCATCATGAGCTAGTTCTATAATGGCTGGTCTTACAGACAAGGGATGACAACTTGATGTGTTTCTGACCAGGTGTCTAGTTGTTTCAGTTCAGGAGGTCTGTAGGCACGCATCAGGACTCCTTCCTGATAATAAAAACAAGGCAATTTAGACATATCCTTTCTCTAACTGGCAACATGTCTGATCTTAGCCAAAGTGAGATCCTGTTCCTGAGCATTAATCAAATTCTCCTTTGAAATGATGTTATTGTACAAGTTGTCACTAGAGACAATCATTGGTGGAGGAGGTGGTGAATGGGCAGGGGACTTGGACTGAGACCTGGTGACTGCACACACTGGGAAAAAGTGAGGGGATGTTTCGTCCAGGGTCTTAGTGGGACTTTCTGTTAAGGGAGAATCAAAAACAATTAAGTTTGGAACAGCCAAGTTACCCGCAAGATCGTTACCCAGTACGAGATGTACCCCCGGTACTGGCAGTTCCCAAGGTTTAATGGCTACCACAAACTCTCCTGAAATGAAAGGGCACTGTAAGCTAATTTTAGCCAAGGGATAAGAGAGCTGTGATTCAAGACCTGTAGATCACCTTCTCCCCAGTGAAAGACTGTTTGATGTTAGGGATGATATATTCCCTTAAGATGGATTGGGCAGCACCTGTATCACGCAGAACCTTGACATTTATTGGATTAGCCTTCCATTATATGGATAAAGATATGATGAAGAAATTAATTAGTATGGTAATTAGACCAAGATTGGAATATGCTGGAGTGGTCTGATCCTCTTATAAAAAGAAGCATATAAGGAAGTTGGAGAGATTGCAGAGAATGGCAACAAAAATGGTTCCGGAATTGGCAGAAATGACCTATGAGGAGAGATTAAAAGAAATGAATTTGCCTACCTTGGAACAAAGAAGAGAAAGAGGAGATTTAATACAGGTTTATAAACTGTTGAATGGACTGGATGAAGTGGATAATGAGCAAATGATGTTGAGAGAGGAAAACTTAAGTAGAACTACAAGATCGCATAGTAAAAAGATAGCCAAGGGAATATGCTTGAAGGGTGTGAAAAATATAGTTTCCACAAAGATGTGTGGAGGTGTGGAATAGTTTGAGTGAGGAGGTGGTGTCAGCAAGGAGTGTGCATAGTTTTAAAGGAAAGTTGGAAGTGTGTAGATATGGAGACGGGGCCACACAGTATGATACCCAGGCCCTGTAAAATTACAACGAGGTGAATACACACACACACACACACACACACACACACACACACACACACACACACACACACACACACACACAATAATGTATTGTAGTACAGTACATATTTTCACCACCTGTGACCCGTTCAGTTTCCTTGTATCCAACTTGAGTTGTAGGTATATATATATATATATATATATATATATATATATATATATATATATATATATATATATATATATATATATATATATATATATATATATATATATATATATATATATATATTGTACATGTGCGATAACTATTTATAATTAGTGAGGCGACATACACGTGTGTGTGTGTGTGTGTGTGTGTGTGTGTTCACTATTTGATCTGCTGCAGTCTCTGACGAGACAGCCAGACGTTGCCCATTACGGTGCGATCTGAGAGCTCATTAAGTGTGTGTGTGTGTGTGTGTGTGTGTCGCCTCCTTAATAATAAATAGTTATCGCACATGTACAATATACATATATCTCTATGATATACTTATAACTCAAGTTGGATACAAGGGAGCTTGAACGGGGTCACAGGTGGATGAAGTAAATATGTACTGTACTACAGTACATTATTGTGTGTGTGTGTGTGTGTGTGTGTGTGTGTGTGTGTGTGTGGAGGAAGGAACTCAAAGCGATTATTCAAATCTTGGCGCTGCTTGTTTACAGAGGCGTTAGTTTGCGGTTCAATCAATGGAAGGCGCTGTTATCCACTATTCTAGCGGTATCTGGCATCTTTACTGGCGACACGAATTTCTTATGGTGAATGGCAATCTTTCCAGTCTTGTTTTATCTATAGTCTTTGGCCAGACTCTGCCGCCGTAAGGCTTGGCGCTGCATAAAATGTTCACTATATTATATAACACGTCCAAATAATGCTAGACAAGTATATACGTAATGGTGATTTGAACGTGGCGGAGGTGTGCACCAATATGACGCGGCAGTGGAGCCAATCAAGGAGTGAAGGAGTAGCGGCAGTTCAGTGGTGGTGTGTGGTGTGTTGGTGGTTGTGTGTGCGTTGTGTGTGTCGTGATGGACGGAAGTGATCTAGGCTTTTCTTCGTCACCCACGTCACCGCCGCCCAGATGTCTTCGCGAAGGAGAAAAAAAAAGGTACAGTGCCCCAGATGGGTGGCTACTGTGTCACATAATGACTGTGTGGATGTAGCCTATGATCCATGTTGTCTATACGGCCGCCTCTCTCTCTCTCTCTCTCTCTCTCTCTCTCTCTCTCTCTCTCTCTCTCTCTCTCTCTCTCTCTGAAACACTCAGTAAGTCTCGCTACTCAAGAACCAAATTGCTCCTCCCTCAATCTCTTCTTAAACTTTGAGCCGAGAGAGTGATGAGAGACTTGCTGTTTTCGTGGTACATAATTGCTGCCAGGCATTATTTGCCACTCAGGTTGTCTTCTCAATTGATTAGAATGATTGGTTTTACTTTTTCGATTACCGTTCCCTGGTGTATCGATGTTCATTTGTGAAATTACGGCAGCATGCAGGATTACGACAGAACGAGGAGGCTGTTCTCGTCTTTTTGTGCATTGCCTGTAACCGCCCAGTGTCTAGGCGACAGCATGGTCTTCAGTGCGAGGAATGCCTTGAGTGGCAACATCGTGTTTGTGGCACTGGAATAACACGTGACATCTACTTTCAAGCAGTTACAGGAGAGGTGGAAATAGAGTGGAAATGCAATGTCTGCTCAACCCCTACTGCAGAATCTACTCGGATCTCCATGCAAGACCATTCTGTACCAGATGGTGGATCTTTCTTCGATGTTCCTTGTCCGGTAGAGGAAATATCCATGCAAGACACTTCTCCTGTACCAATGGAAGATGATAGAGTGACACGGACCTACGAGATTGTTGAAGCGGTAACAAAACGTGGCAATCCAAAGTTTGTCGACAGTGATGGGTACACATATACAGTGAAAAGCAGGCCTAAGAAGGACAATGCCACCACCATTTGGCGCTGCAGCACCCGCAACAAAACCATTAACTGCAAAGCAACCATCAGGCAAACAGATGAAGCAGATTTCATCCCAGGTCCACAGCCCCATTGTCATCCACCTGCTGGCCCAGGTACCTCAACCGCACTAAAAGTTTCAGCAGATATCCGGGCAGCTGCAGCAAGGGAAATGTTTAAACCTGCTGGCACCATTGTTGAGGCTGTCCTCTTGGAACACCAAGCTGATGAGGTGCTATGTCCTTCACTCCCAAAGCCTGTAAACCTTCGCCGTCAAGCCAACAGGGTCAGACAAAAGACTAGGCCTGATGACCCATTTGACCTGAATTTTGACATTGAAAATGATCATATCCCCGAGCACTTCCTTAAGGGTGATGTCCGTGTGGGGGATCATTGGTACCTCATCTTTGCCACTGCTCACATGCTGTCCCTGCTCTCCCGTGCTCGGCGCTGGTATGTAAATGCAACCTTTAAGGTAATACGACCACCATTTCACCAGCTCTTCAGCATCCATGCTTTCATCGAGGCTGATGGGGAAATCAAACAGGTACCACTTGTGTTCGTCTTGATGTCTAGCCGCCGGAGACGACATTATAGCAAGGTGCTCAAGGCCATATTGGATGCACTGCCAGCCGTTCCTGCTGTCCAAGAGATTGTTGCAGATTTTGAAGCTTCTGTTTGGCGTGCGGTGAGCAGTGTGCTGCCAACTACGACAATGCGTGGGTGCGTTTTCCACTGGACCCAGGTTATCTGGAGACACGTTCAAGAGTTGGGCCTCTCAACAGCATATCAGCAGGACGAGGGTACATGCCACTATATCCGCCAATTAATGGCCCTGCCCTTTCTTCCACATGAACACATCCATTCAACTTTCAATAATCTAGCTAGCTGTGCCACAACTCATGCCCTTCAAAAATTAATAATCTACATAGGAAACACATGGATCGAGTGTTCCATCTGGCCTGTGGAATTATGGTCGGTGTTCAACCAGTCAGTTCGCACCAACAATGATGTGGAGGGTTGGCACAGACGCCTCAACCACAAGGCTAATAGAGGTCAACTTCCGTTATATTTACTTATTGGGCTACTTCATGATGAGTCCAGGCTTGCCTCCCTTTATGTGCGACTGGTGTCTGAGGGGAAACTAAAACGACACCAAAAGAAGACATGCGAATCTACAAGCAAAATTGCAGACCTACTGGCAGGAATTCATCAATGGTGAAAGATCGACAAAACGACTGCTGCGAGCTTGCGCCCGTTTGCATGGTCCCATAATCAATTGATGTATTTTTGTTGCATGCATTAGGTCTCTCACTTGTAAATCTATTTTGACATATATGTAGCCTATATGAATGATTTTATAATTGACAATATTGTATTTTACTAATAAAGATAATTCTTGTATTTAATGTAATCTTATGAAAACTTAAAACATATATACAGTAAAAATAATTAAGTATGTTTGGTATAATAATAGGGCCGGCGGCTAGACTCAGCGACTCTCTCTCTCTCTCTCTCTCTCTCTCTCTCTCTCTGATAATATATGATAATAATAATAATAATAATAATAATAATAATAATGGCCGAGTTGACAGACGGGTGGCCGAGTTGGCAGATTCGTAAGGCCGAGTTGGTAGACTCACGTAGCCGAGTTGGCTAGAGGCCGAGTTGACTGTGAAGCAGAGGACATTAAGGCAGAACGAAAGTGGAGGGATCCTGTCCTTGGCTTTTTGTTTATACTCGTCACTAGATTGTATGTTGTTGATATTGTGAATTTATTGGGTTTAACAATAATAGAATACAGTAAAATAAAAAAAAAACTTCTATCAACCAGCTACTGACTCACATTACAATACTACTCTTCATTTTCCTGATCGTTAGGTATTCATGACATCAGCGTCTCAGGTCACTGGAGGATGCGGCTAGATCAGCCTTATTGGCTGAACACTGATGCTGAGGACTGAACAAAGATGGAGCACCACAGAAGTTGTTGTGATAGGAAAGCATTGTTTCCTTAATTCCTCTTTCGCCTTATCAAATAGTTTCCGTCACTCATCAAGAGAACTGGACTGATGGGGTACGAGGAGGAGGAGGGTGACATTTTGATAACAGATCTGCTTGGAGAGCAAGTAAAAGGCGAGCAGGACAGGCGGTGCATATAATGTTCAATGGTTGACAAGTTTTACAATTGTGGCTCACTTAAGAATCGTTGATGTGACAGCGTCTGCTTGTCGGCGGGAATCAGTGTTTTGTCTCCCTCTCATTGTAGTGAGGAAGCGAACACGGTCTCTGCCCTAACTGTCAACCCCCCTAGATGGGAACCGCCTTGTCGTGGTGGGGGGGCTTGCATGCCCCTGTGACCTGGCGAGCTAGGCTAGAGGGGGCTTAGGCCCCTGCTCTGCCCTTTCGAGGGGGAGAGGGCTACCCATGCTAGTAAGGTCGCCAGTGAGGGGCCAGACTAAATGGTTCCTACGTAGGCTGCCAGTGGACAGCGGAGCCATCCGCTGGAGGGATCGCCCAGCAGGGGCCGTCCTGTGCTGGATGGTTGGGTGTCCAGGCTGGGATGCTTTGGGAGGGGTCTCAGCTCTGTCGTGGACAAACATTCGTAGCATGTGG
The DNA here is from genome assembly GCF_017591435.1 of Portunus trituberculatus. Classification (NCBI taxonomy): domain Eukaryota; kingdom Metazoa; phylum Arthropoda; class Malacostraca; order Decapoda; family Portunidae; genus Portunus; species Portunus trituberculatus. Next base: position 552,776 of record NC_059265.1, read on the forward strand.
GGCCTTTTTAAAACGACTGGTCCGCATGGGGACGAGGTACCCGTCCACGGCAGCCAGCGCTCCCTCCCATTGTAGTCCCAGTAGGTGGTTTCCCTTGCCCTGGAGCCATTTTTGTGTAACTTTATATATATGGTGAAACACAAAAAAACTGTCAGGTTCTCGTGAGGTGGCTGACCTGGTCCGCGAGACGTCATCTTCAGGTCTGAGTGGGAAGGAGGACTCCCCTCCACAAGAGCCTCCCGCAGCAGTCTCCTGTTCTGGGAGTTCTTCTGAGGGACGTATTTCTGCTGCATATGATTCCCTTGTGATGGTAAATGTTAACCCATCATTTTCTTATCACGCCTTGCACTCACTTCTCAAGGTGTATGGTACGGTTCTTCGCATTCGACTTGTTTATGATAAGGACTTCTAACCGCTGCTATGTAACTTTTCTGTCATGTGATGAAGCCCGTTTGGCAGTAGAACATGTAGCATCCCTGTCCCTTGCTGGCTCGGTTTTTAAGACAGAACTTCTCCACTCTCGCAATATTTCGGACAGTAACACGGACTACATCCCAAATCTTTTTGACAACCATTCAGTGAATTCAGTTCCTGAAGTCCGCCAGATCCTGCCTCCTCGTTGGTTTGTGGCGTACTATAGAAATGGGCGTGGGAATTTTATCCATGGCTCCCGGTATCTTGTCAAAGAAATCGGCACGATTCCTGAGGGGAATCTGAAGAAGTATAGGAAGGGGGTGCTCGTGCAGGCTAAAGATATTATGCAAGCGAGGATGTTACAACATCTCCCATGCTCTACTGACAGGATGTTTGAGACCGTAAAGGCTCATCCTACTTTTTATTATAGTAAAGGATGTGTGTACAGTCAGGATCTCTATGAATTTTATGAGAAGGAAATACTGGCTATGTGTCCTAACTCAGTACAAAAGATGAATAAGATGAAGAATTCCTCCAATATGGTCCTTCTCACCTTTTTTGGTTCCATCCTTCCTAACCGTGTTCATATCGGCCTTATCAATCTTAGGGTGAGGCGTTTTGTTTCCCGCCCTCTTCAGTGTTTCTCATGCTATGGGTACGGCCAGGGAAAAGGTCCTGCAAGGAAACATCTCGATGTGACAATTACTCTGCTCTAGACTCGCACTCTGAGGAGCATTGCAATGCTGCTGCTTACTGTTTCCATTGTCGTGATGCCCTAGGTATCGCCTGGAACAGGATATTTTACAGCTCGCTAACAGTCAGTTTATTAGCCTTGGTAGTGCCCGACGCAAACTGCTTTACCGCCAGAAGGATGGTACTGGAGCGACATCCTATGCTTCATTGGCCGCACGCTCTTCAGCTGAGTCTGCCGGTCAAAAGACAACTGTTTCTGCTACCTCTCGCTCTGTTGGGGCGAGTGGTCCTGTTCATTTGGCCAATAGGTTTTCCCTTTTGTCCGATGACTCGGTTGAGTCATCTCTAAGAAGTGACGAGAATAATACGGACTTGACCAAAGTCACCCATATAGTAGATGTCCATTTGCCACCTGTATATCCTAAGCCTTTAAAGGGCCTGACCAAACGGCACCGTGGCTCTGCGGAGTCGATCGATTTAGCTCAGCCTAAACAATCTAAGGTTTCTCCCGGTATACGTGACCGTGAGTCCTCCAGGGACCGCTCTGCAATAGTAGCTCCAGTTGTTTCTGTCTAGCCTTCTGTGACGCCCTCCGTCTCAGATCGGGCTTCTTGTGATGAGGACGGTCTTAGCATGGAGACGTCCGATGATATTGTCACAGCCGTCCCTCATGGAACCACTGTGTCGGAAAGTGCAGTCCTGCCTGATCCTCGTCCTCCGAGGACCGGTAGAAGTGATGATGGTTCGTATCACCCACCGATAGACCAAAAGGCTGCGGTCCAACGACCCGGCACATCTCAACTCCCGGTGTCTTCTCGTCTTGATTATTTCTAGTCAGGTGAGTCACGGGCAGCCCCTTGAAAAGACTCGCCCGTCCACTGCACCTAAATAGTCATCTTCAAGCTTCTACAGTGGAATTGTAGAGACCTTCGCGCCTCGTGGGGGGAACTCCGAGCTTTGCTGTCGGAGTTCTCTCCAGCCTGTGTAGCTCTACAAGAGACTATGCTAGGTGATAGTAGTTATTCTAGTCCTCCTGGCTGTCGTGCCTTTTTTAGCACTCCTTTCCCTGACCAGGGCCACCACGGTGGCAAAGCTATTCTAGTCCGTCAGGATATACCTTTTATCCCGTTACATCTTAACTCTCTCTTTCAGGTGGTTGCTGTTAAAGTCTTTATGGGACGACTGTACACCATTTGCAGTTTATATCTCCCTTCTCGGCTTCCTGTCTCCAGAGGTGAGCTTGACGGCCTGGTGCGTCAGCTGACTCCGCCTTTTCTTTTGTTGGGAGATTTTAACGGCCGTCACCCATTGTGGGATGTAGGTGCTAGTAATCCTCGTGAGGTTTTAATCGGTTCTTTTATTGAGGATGAGGGATTGGAGGTTTTAAATTCTGGGGATGTCACACATTTCCACAGTCCTACTGGGACTTTTACCGCTATTGATCTTTCTCTGTGTACATCTAATTCTTTCCTTGATTTTAACTGGCGGGTCCTACCAGATTTACACGGTAGTGACCACTTTCCGATTTTATTGGAATCTGTGAAAATTGAGCCACAGTCCCGGCCCCCACGCTGGGTTTTAGACAAGTCAGATTGTCGTCGATTCACAGACCTAAGCTCTTTTATTCGTCCGCTGGCTGACTTTTCTACTTGTCCTGAGGCCGTTGATTATTTTACCGATTTTTTTATTTCTTTAGCGCTTCAGACAATCCCTAGGACGTCATTTCGCTTTACTAAGCGTCCCGTTCCTTGCTGGAACGCAGCATGCACTGCAGCGTTGAAAGAGAAACAGGCAGCTTTCGTCTCCGGCGAAATCGTGGGGACCCGCAGTGCCTGGAAGCTTTTCGGCGCTGCCGAGCTCGGAGCCGCGTTTTGAAAGAGGCACAAAGAGCCTCGTGGAAAGCCTATGTCTCTTCCATAAACGTCCGCACCCCTCTTACGGATGTCTTCAACAAAGTCCGCCGAATTGCTGGGAAGAATTCTGCTCCTTCCCCACCAATTTTGTTGTCTGCTGGCCGAACGGTGGCAGACCCTAGGAATGTCGCCGACCTCTTCGCGGAGCACTTTGCCAGTGTTTCCCAGAGGCTTCCAGCAGCTCCGGGCGCACGTCACCGCCAGAGAATGTAATCTCTCGGTATAAACTTTTCTTCCGCTGGAGGGGAGTCTTATAATGTACCTTTCTCTGCTTCCGAGTTGCAGACTGCTTTGTCCCAGTGTCACGACTCTTCTCCTGGGCCAGATGATATACCTTATGCCTTCTTGCGCCACAAGTCTGACACTGCTTTTAAATTTCTTTTAAATCTTTATTATATGAGTTGGCATACCGGTGACTTTCCATCTTCTTGGGCTGTGGCAGTAGTTCTCCTATTTCCGAAGCCTAGGAAAGATAATCATCAGGCTACGAGCTACAGTCCTATATCTTTGACATTCTGCATTTGTGGCAGTGGTTCTCCTATTTCCGAAGCCTAGGAAAGATAATCTCCAGGCTACGAGCTACAGTCCTATATCTTTGACATCCTGCATTTGTAAAGTTTTAGAAAAGATGTAAGACTCATGTGGTATTTGGAGAGGGGGAATTACTTGTCATCGGTACAGTACGGCTTCCGAAAGATGAGGTCTACTACTGATGCCCTTTTATCCCTAGAGTCTTCCATTTGTGAGGCCTTCGCTAATCACCACCATCAAATAACAGTCTTTTTTGACCTGGAGAAGGCCTACGACACGGCTTGGTGTCATGGCATTTTACAGTTTTTGTTTAATTTGGGCCTTCGTGGGTATCTTCCTCTTTTTATCCAGACGTTTTTTACGGGTTCGAGTGGGGAATGTTCTCTCTGAGGCTACTGCTCTAAATGACGGCGTTGCACAAGAAAGTATTCTTAGTGTTACATTATTTGCAGTCGCCATAAATGATGATTGATACTCTCCCAGATGGCATTCACAGCTCCTTATATGTTGATGATTTATGTATTTCCTTTGCTGCTGCTAGGATGTCACTGATTGAGCGCAAGCTCCAACTAGCGATCAACAGGGTGTCCAGTTGGGCCAACATGAACGGTTTTCGATTCTCCACCTCGAAGACCGTAGCTATGCATTTCTGTCGCAACCGTGGTGTCCATCCAGACCCTGATTTATACCTCGCCAATAGACGCCTCTCATGCGTGGAGGCGTCTCGATATCTTGGCCTTTTATTTGACAACCGTCTCACCTGGGTTCCCCATTTCCGTTCTCTTAAGGCGTCTTGTCGGCAGGCATTATCCCTTCTTCGGGTTTTAAGTCACACCTCTTGGGGTGCGGACAGGGACACGTTGCTGCTGCTTCACCGTACACTCATACTTCCGAAGCTGGAATACGGCTGTGAGATCTACTCATCTTGTGTGTGTGTGTGTGTGTGTGTGTGTGTGTGTGTGTGTGTGTGTGTGTGTGTGTGTGTGTGTGTGTAATAATAATAATAATAATAATAATAATAATAATAATAATAATAATAATAATACAGTTTATTAGTAATTACAGTACATAGATAGATAGATAGATAGATATTTATTAACCACAGCTAGGAATCGATTTTACATTAAAAAAACAATTATATCACATTAAAGTGAAAACAATATTACTTAAACAAATATAAATGTAATAAAACACAACTGTAGTCCACAAACTACAAAATTCCTAATTAAATAAATCTAACCAGACTTCCCAAAAATCTTATACATATAACTTCAGAATATCATGAATTATCTTACATACTATTTTATCTGAATAAGTACCCAAAAACAAATCTTCCATGCAATCAAAATGATAAGTGCCACGTATTTGTAGTGACTGAGGACAGTCCTGTATGACATACCACACTCACACAGCCTTTCCTCTACAGGGATACGCCCGCGGCCTCTTCTGTTCCACCTCCCTGTCTCTATTCCAAGATTGTGACCGTTAACTCTAAAGCGCGTAAAAGACAATCTGTGAAATTCATTAATGTTATGTCTCACTCTGTACACTGGATGAACTGACAAACTTGGGTTCATATACTTATAAACTTCACATCTAGATGAGTTTGAGAACAAAATTTGATTGTTAACATCTCCCATGATGGCATTACTATCCCTGATGGCGCTTGGTAAGAACTCGTTTGCAAGTCTTCCAGTTGGCGTATTACATGTCCGAATATTATTTAGTGCAAAAACAAGGGGATCATCTTCAAAACTGTGTCTTTCTTCATACACTTTGGAAAAAAAAAACTTGTGCTGTCTCAATTTCAGTAACTCAGGAAGCGGCAAGTACCCTGACTCAACATAACACACTAGATTGGCTGTTGTTCTCCTCACCCCCAACAGTTGTTTTAATGACCAATTGTACAATTTAATTACAAGTTTAAAGTCCGCCCCCACCCATGACTCACAACCATACAAGAGTGAGGAGATCAACGCTGCATTAAAAACCCGCCGCTTCACAACAAAAGGGATTCATTGTTATTTTTGAGAAAGGATACAAACTTTAACACATGACACATTTTTCCCTTTGCATGAGCCTTAACTGCTGACGACACCGAGCCGTCGCTGGTGAAGGGTGAACTGAAGTACAAGTAGCTAGAGCAGTGATCTATGACAAGTCCATTCACCACCAGTGAGTGGCTCGGCATAACCAGCTCTGCCGTGAATTACATCAAATTTAGTTTTCCTCTGGTTAATTTTCATACCATATTCGTTACAAAATTCCTGTACAATTGCAATTTTTTGTAACATAGCTTCTCTAGATGTAGATAACAGTATAGTATCGTCCATTAGTACTAATATATGAAACCATTGGAGAAAACCATCTGACTGACAACGTTCCTTTATCATCTTAATCAAATCATTGACAAACAGAATGAAAAGCAAACATGACGTAGGCAATCCTTGTCTCACCCCAAGCGTTATTGTCCTGACCGCCTCACCAATCACACTCTCTGTTACCCGGTACATTGGTAACAAAGCCGCTAGCATCACCCGCCCACATCCAAGCCTTTTCATTACCTTAAGTAAAACATCTCTTGGTACTAAATCATAGGCTTTAGAAAAGCCAATGAATGTTACAAACAAAGTTATTTTTTTCCTGCGAGCCATATCCGTTAACAGGCGAAGGCTCACAATGTGTTCTAAACAACTTCGCTACCTCTGTGCTCCAGCTTGTTCTCGGTACGGTTTGAACCACTGACTCAGTCTTTCACACAACACCATTTCGTACAGTTTAGCGATTGCGTTAATTAATGACACTAATTCCCCGATAGTTGTTTGTGTCACACCTGTTGCGTGCACACACACACACACACACACACACACACACACACACACACACACACACACACACATTTCTGCCTGCACGCACGCACACGCATTTACTCACACGGACGCCGACTCAATTTACATAGCCACACACACACACACACACACACACACACACACACACACACACACACACACACACACAGTTCTGCCTGCACGCACGCACACACGTTCGCACGCAAACGCACGCAGACTCATATTCACACAATTACATACACGTTCGCACGCAAACGCACGCAGGCTCACACACACACACACACACACACACACACACACACACACACACACACACACACACACACACACACACACACACACACACACACACACACAGACCAAGAGAGGAAGGTAACCTCTTGGGTCACGATTCCTCTGCTCATCACTCATCATTCCTGTCACCCATCATGATCGTTTATGGCTTAAGGACCAAATGACCAACGTGTTCACTCCATGCTGGAATTCACCATGCATGGAGAAACACTTAGTGATAACGTTCCTTGTTAGGAGACGCCATCTTCTTAGTGAGGGAGTGTAGCGAGCATGCTGGCTAGTCACACGGCTAGCTGTGCGTCGCGGAGGATGATGACACGATGTTTCTTGCTACCAGGCCATGACAGTAAATTAGTACCAAGTAGTAGTTGTTAAGGGTAGTAGTAGTGGAGTGCTTCTCATTCACATTATTGCAAAGTGTGATGTAGACGTAGCTGTGTCTATAGTGATCACAACAACCTGTTCTTTCTTGTGTGTCTCGAAGAAAGATCACAAAAATGTCTTTTTTGTTTTCTGTTGTGAAGCACAAAGGTATTGTTACGTGTTTCCCAAGATGATGTTTTGTGAGTCTTTCAATGCAATACTTAATTTAAGTGTCTGGCCAATGTCTTGTAACGTGGTGCAGTTTTTGTTACTTGTAATTATTTTTCATACCTACTGATATGACGATATCTTGTGAATGATTTTCCTATATATTTCTAATGGCAACACAATATCTCTAGATATAATAAAATGCATAATGTATCGACTTGTTTTCCTATCAGTTGAAAGAGATCCAAAACAATATCTGGTTTGCAAGTGAAGCGAAATTAGTCAACAATCTGTTGCATGGCGCCACAGCGTCTGAGGTGATATGATGCCACAATATAGTTGCATGGAAATACTAGTAGTAATGTGTAAACTGACACACTCCCGTCCATGATGGCGAAGGTGGGCAGGTGTGGGTGTTGGCGGTGCTGGTGGAGATATTTACATGCTTGTGTGTAGATAGATAGATAGATTTAAAAGGCGAATGATTAGAGGTGACGAGCGAGGCTCCTGAGACAGGTTTGTTCTGCGTCACTTAGAAGGATAAACCAAAGACTCTATAAAAGAAAGACTGGAAAGCACCAAAATTAGGTGAAGAAAAGGCTAACTGCTCACTCTGATGTAGTTATTTCGTCCAACACAAGAGGGTTCACCATCACATAGACTAAAAATAGGCGAAACGAGTGGCGCAATGTAAATAAATAAAAACCTTCATACAAAAGTCTTTAAATAGCTAATATCTTGTATAAGAACGTTTTTTAGTAATGATTAAATACGCTTTGCTTTACCCATATGAACTCATTTGCGAAGGAAAAAAAAAATCAATAAAGTAGACAGAACAGTTAGCATCCACGACCCGTGGCTGGCGGGTGTGCATTTATCTCACTCCATTCTGTATCAACAAAGTCCCTGCGAAGAAGAGGAGTGCTGAGGCCATCCATGAGGAGCACACCTTCACGACCTCTCCTGTGGATAGCCAGAGAAACTATTATTCATGTGGAGAATGTAAAACTTCCTGTTGGTGGAGCGGAGAAGTTTTGTCTCACCGCTGCCGCTGACCACATGGCTTCCCTTGACCTGACCAGACACAAGGAAATTTCTGCTTTATAAATGGACTTAAATGTAATACTATTCCAAGGTATCCGATATGTTCATTTATGAAATTTCGTTGTGAACTGAGTTTATACAAAATACTATGAGCACATTTTGTGCATGTATGTTCAGGGAAATGATTTTGTCATGGGATATTTTGCTTCTTAGATGGGATGTTAGAAATGAAGGCCAGTAATTGTTGCTATGATTTTTGGAGCCATGATTGGTGGTGTGGATGGTGCATACCTATTCTTATTAGTATGCTTATGTTTTTTTTTTTTTTTTTTTTTTCAGATTCATGTGTATGCATGTGAAACTTAAATACAGTTCATCCTTTACATGTGGAATATGAAACATTGTTCGGATTCATGTGTCATATTTCAATGTACAATGTGAATGGCTATACACATATAATGATACAGCGTTTCAGGAACACTGGAGGGGCATTCTGTGCAGAACCACCTCTTTCTTTTAGGTGTTGCACCTCGAAATGGGGATGTATTCCCTCTGGGGTTTTACTTACTGAACATAAGTAGTAATATATATATATATATATATATATATATATATATATATATATATATATATATATATATATATATATATATATATATATATATATGTGTGTGTGTGTGTGTGTGTGTGTGTGTGTGTGTGTGTGTGTGTGTGTGTGTGTGTGTAGACATCATTTTATGGTGTTTTGCTAGCATGTTATGCTTATATTTTGTGTAAACAATTTAGCATGTGCTTGTATGTTTTTTTAGAGTATTGTTTGTGCTTAATGTAAACAATATATAATAATAATAATAATAATAATAATAACCAGCATTCTTTGATATGACAAGTAATGATGCACTGACTGGTAGATGCTTTACCTAATTCATGCTTGTGTCTGACTGCTTCTACTGCTTTATTGTTTTCTACATTGGAGATGTAAATCTGCGTTGCATAACAAAATATGCCTTTTGCTTCATAAGGTTAACGCACTTTGCTTTCATTGTTTATTAAAGGCGCAAATATTGTCAAAGTAATGGCATTTGTGATACAAGTACAGCAGGTATGAACTCCATATACAAGCATTGCTATATATGTATGTTATACCATGGCACCAATAGCATGCTTATGTATGTGTTGTCACTCATCATTTGTGTTTTCTGACCTTTTGCCATGACTAACACACCCTTTGTTTGTTTTCTTGTGTACTTTACCTTCAATACTGCTTTTGTCAGTTCTTAATTTTAATGTTCTCTGAACCTTTGAATGAAAATGTTTCCAGTGATGCGTTTCTTAACACTGAATCTATTTTTTCCCCATATTATTTTTATCATATGGTTTGTGGCAATAAAGTTTGGAATTTGACCCTTTTTATTTTTCATATTTCCTTCACACACACACACACACACACGTAAATAAGTGTTTTCGAAAACCTCGGTACCTCAAGTCCGAGGAAGGAGACAGCGTTAACGACTATTATCTATTACGCAAACTCAAATAGCTAGTATGTTTTGTAGTAGCAGTATGGTAGTAGTAGTAGTAGTAGTAAATTTCTACTACTACTACTACTAGTAGTAGTAGTAGTGGTGGTAGTAGTAGTAAATTTCTACCTCTACTATCATAATCGTTATTATCATTATTAATATTTATTATTACGGAGGAAATGAGAGAGAGAGAGAGAGAGAGAGAATGTCAGGTTGTTGTGACTTGACCCACCTTTTACCAGACCTCTTTTTCTTATTGGCCCATATTCATATTGTGCGTAGGAGTTGAAGAGTATTTATACTTCGTAAATAATCCGAAAAGTGATAATTAGTTCAATTACACACAAATGCTACTTTTCAAATAAAGAATTATGCTGCAAAATGAAGTGGATTAGAGAGAGAGAGAGAGAGAGAGAGAGAGAGAGAGAGACTATAGGACATACGTGATAAGAGTAGGGGTGATAAGATAATGAGGGAGTTAGGGGAAGTGGGAACTGTGACCTTGAGTCGTGTTTGGAAATAACACAGGGTGTTTTATTTAGTGTTTATTGCATATATATGGCTTCATTCCGCCAGGGAGTGGCGCTCTAGCCTCCGTGGACATTACAAATGTACAATAAAAGTTGTAAAAAAGTATAATTACATATATGGATATATAACACACACACACACACACACACACACACACACACACACACACACTCAAACAACCCAACAATATATATTGCTAACTTTACACACGTGCGTGCCGCCAGGGAGGCCGGAGTGACCTGGGTCGAACGCGGGGGAGGCCGGAGTGACTAGGGCCGGAATAACGAGGGGCCGGAGTGACTTGCTACCGTATGCTTTGGGGTTCATTTCGTTTGTTTTCATTATATGTTAGATCTTTTACGCATATTTTACGTATTTTGAGAGTGTGGATTGAGGTGTGTGTGAGTATTAGCATGTTTTGAGTGTGATTTGGGAGAACTTTGAAGGGTTGGTTGGTGTTCTGAGTGGGGTTTGGGTTTATTATGAGTGTTATAAGTGGTGGGGGGGATTTAGTGGTCTGTTGGGTGTGTGTGGAAGATATTTCAGTAAATATTGGGTGTTTCTAGTGAGTTTGCAGGTACTTTAACCTGTTCTGTGTTTTCTTAGTGTGTTTTGGGACGTTATTGAGTTTTTTAAGAGGGTTTGGGTATGTGTGGTTTGTCGTGGGTGTGTTTAAGAGTGAATTGGGCCTATATATCGTTCCCAGGTGACGACAGGCAGAATGAGGTGGACGTGGCGGAGGCTGTGGGCAGTCAATTCACGGCGCAGATTACCTACACCTTGCGCCACGCTGACTGCCCGCCGCTGTTCACTAAAGTCGGGCAAACCTGTATCTCCGTGTTCTGCCCTGGATATAGGAGTAAAGTAAGTTGTGGTTTTTGTTGTTGTTGTTGTTCTTGTTCTTGTTTTTCTGTTAAGATTTGTTTGCTCTCTCTCTCTCTCTCTCTCTCTCTCTCTCTCTCTCTCTCTCTCTCTCTCTCTCTCTCTCTCTCTCTCTCTCTCTCTCTCTCTCTCTCTCTCTCTCTCTCTCTTTTACTCTTCTACTACTACTACTACTACTACTACTACTACTACTACTACTACTACTACTACTACTACTACTACCTACTACCGTTATTTGAGTGAGGATAGGTAGTGTCAGGTCACGACGCGTTACGACAGCAGGTTCCCATGCCTGTCCCTTCTTGCATATATTCTCACCTGCTCTGTTTGATGAGTTGACGTGGGGCAAGGCTTACCCACCAGTTGTATGGCTCTATCGGGGCGATGTGATGGAGCTGAACATTGATTTATCCTTTTACGCCACCCTCGTGCAACACTTCAACCACCACCGTCAATGTGTGTGTGTGTGTGTGTGTGTGTGTGTGATAAGTAGAGGTGATGAGACGGTCGTGTAGGTGAGTGCGTGATGTACAACAGGTAAAGGTGACAAAACGAGCGGTCATGTAGGCGAGTTAGTGAGTGTGTCGGAGTCTTCGTGGTGTCTGATTCACGTGGTGAATGGATAGTAGTAGTAGCAGTAGTGTACTGTTGTTCACTACACACTGAAGTCAGTCAGGCGTTCATGTCTGGTGATGATTGTAGTAGTAGTGTTGTGGTGTTCACTACAGTACCCATCTTTCCCCAAACAAAGGAGGAATGGCGTTGGCTGCGCGGATGAAACCGCTCTGTGTGCTGGGGCGGAGATAACGGGGCAGGTGGGGGCTTGGCGTCAGGGACAGTTGGTGGCCTAGGGTACGGGAAGGCTTGTCTTCGGGGGTCCGTGGTGCCTTGGCGTCTGTGGTGCGGGGCGCCTTGGTGTCCGGGGTGCGGAGCTCCTTCACCTCTGGGCTTGGGGGCCTTGGGGTCTGCGGCGGTGGGACTTTTACTGCTCCAGTCGTGATTTAGCTTTCGTATGGGGAAATGTTTCTGCCTTTCATCCTATGAAACATGGAGGATCAGAACAAACAAACAAACTCTACAATGGGATCATGCAAAAGATAGGTAAATAATTAAATAGATTAAAATTGTATGTATCACTGATATAAGAATATTTTTTTACAGTTAGACCATATATACATATATGAGTACACTGGAAAAAAAAATGCAAAAGTTAATTACATCTTGTTGTTTTCATCCTCAATTTTTTGGAGTATTTTTTTTTTCAAATGTTCCAATCTTCATTCTTAGTAATTGAAAAATTTGTCTCATAATCAATATGATGAAGAAATAAAGTATGGAACTCTCCTTCACTCTTTCTATCTTTTAGCATAGTTTGAAGCCACAATCTCCTTCTTTTTTGCTTTCTTTCTTCGTCTTCGTTAAGTGGAATGGCGATCACTGCCAAATCAGATAGAGAAAAGTCACTTGTAACACATGGTATTTGGTGATGGGTAGTTAAGTGACATCTGTATGGCTTGTAACTGCTTAGGAGTAACGAGTATAAACTACTTATGAGTAACGAGTGTTAACTACTTAGGGATAACGAGTGTGAACTCCATAAATAGGACAAGTGTATTGCCACCAGCGGTGGACCGAGGGTAGCTAGGGCAAGGAGGGAGGTAAAGCCTACAGTCTGTCGATGGTGAAGCAGCCGTGCACATCCCTTTATACCAGTTGGGATATATACCAGAGACCATTCTTTACACCACATGAACGCCAGAGATTGGTAAGAGTGCTTGTTGTGTTTGTGAAAGCATAGGAGTGTAACTGTATTTTGTACTTTGTTTTTTTTTTTTTTTTTTCCCTCATGTAATATTAGTTAGCTACTCGTCTATTTATTTGTTATGTACTTGTTAATGATTTTGTTGTGTTTTTTTTTTTTTTTTTTTTTTTTTGTGATTCTGTTTGAGATGGTGAATATGTTGCTAATGCCGTCTCGATAACCTGGCGTAGTAGCAATATACCACGAGGAAACACCCTTGCCTAACACCCCTTAGTGGGTGTTATATCACCCATCCTCCGTCATTGGTGGTGTGACTTCCACTAGTGTTGAAGGAAAGGAAGGGATGGGACCCATGGCGGAGCGAGAGAAGACCATACATGTGAATGCACCAGGACCTTGACCAGAGCGAGAGCGGAGCAAAAACATAGCGAGAGCGAAGCGAGAACTTAGCGATAGTGTGAATCAAGCCTTAGCCTCAGGAGGTGAGGGGGCTTCGGCGCCTCGTCGGGAGCAAGCTTAGCTAGTGTAGTATAGTGGTGTTCACTACATGTGTGTGTGTGTGTGTGTGTGTGTGTGTGTGTGTGTGTGTGTGTGTGTGTGTAGGGATGATATTGGTAACTTGAGTGACTGTAATGTGTTTTTGGTAAGCTTTTTATATTTTGAGGTGTTGCAGGGTGTTTTGGGTTAGTTTTGAGTGATTTAAGTTATTTGTGTGTGTGTCAGTTGTGTATGGTGTGTTTTGTGGTGTGGTGTCAGTATTGGTGCATACTGTGTGCTTGTAGTAAATTGTAAGTGCGTTTATTGGTACTATGAGATTTTTTCATGTTGGCAGTATCCAAGGGGATTTGACAAAGCTAGGTTCAATGATTTCAAATTGTTGACCAATATAACAGGTTCGGCAGTGTTCCAAATTGATATGGACAGTAAACTGAACAATTGTTTTGGTATTTTGTAAGCACGATCGACAATTTGGAAGTGATCATTCAGTGGATAGGTTTGTGTGTGGGTGGGGTTAATTCACAGTACATAAGCCGGAGAACATTAAGATGAAAATAATGACAAATATTTAATGTGATTCGCAATATATATATAGAGGTGGATGAAATTGAGCAACCTTGCTTATTGTAGGCAACATTAATGAGGACCTTTGACGGTCTGTGTGGGAGTGTAAATTTTGTTGTTTGTCGGTTACTTGTATTTCAAGGAAACACGAGAGCTAGATGAACAGCATTGTGGTAACTTACTGCTAGGGTTTCTCTCTTAAAACACCATCTAGTCAATCTAAATTTACCTTACGATAATCTAAACCATGAATAATAGTGATGTTAAAATACAAAGCCAGCATTTCACCCACAGAGTGCAATAGTGGCAGAGCTGCAAACGACCCCACACGGAAGAGGAACAATAATCGGTCAGTCAGTCAGTCAGTCAGTCAGTCAGTCAGTCAGTTCTCCCACAGCGGTGGCAGTAGTATTCCGAAGCAGCGCATGTGTGACGGCATCAATGATACTGCAGTAACGGAGAGGTGAGGAGAAGGCTTTGCTTTTGTCACTACGGCACGCAAGGCTTAACTCATGCCCTGAACTCCTTTGTTTCATATAAACGTTGCAGATTTTCTTACATTGGATACAGTACAATACAAAATCAAAACTTGACAGTACCGAAGCAAATGCCTTTCTTGTGGCAGGATGAGTTTGTGCAGCTGTGTGGGATTGAGGAGTGCCGGGAGAAGAATGTCGGGTGTGTGTGAGTCTGTTTACATAAACACTCGAGAGTCATACCACTGCCAATGCCGGCCATGCAGGGTACAGATTCGTGTCAGAAAGTACAAGTGTGAAGGTGAGGCCTCCCTGAACTGTCAATGTCACTTTACGGTCTGTCTTCTTAAACTTGTCAGTCCTTCACCTCTTCATTTAGCAGCAGCCTAAAGAAGTTAATGTGGTATTCAAGGGCACTTTTGTTATTATTGGCATACATCAACATGCATTTTGTCTCACGAGTATTACTAAGATCAGCGATTTACGAATAGGTTGTTCTTTATGATTAAGTATAATTTAATCTTGCCATATGCATTTTTCATGAGTACTGATATAATTTTTGTAGTTTTCCTCAACGTATTGTTGAATGTGTTCCTGAAATGCGTGTAAATCTATCCTTAAGTTGTAATAAATCTGTGTTTCTGAGAGTGTAATTCTCCACCCTCAGACGTTGACGAGTGCGTGGAGTCGCCCAGATCCTCTCCCTGTGGACCATCCCCTCAGTAGTATTCGATCTGCCCAGCAGCAGCAACGGTCATGAGAAGGCGGTCATTGAAGTGTCAAGTCTCCAAGCTGGCATGGTGGTGGGTGTTGTGCTGGGCTCCCTTGGAGTTCTTTGCCTAGCTGTTGGGGTAAGTCAAATAGTTTTTCACTTCTTTATACTGTGGGGTCTTGCTCTGGATGTGTTGTGGCTGTGCTGTGGCAAAGATGGCGTAATTAAGTAGTGGGTGAGATTCTTCCAAACTTTAAACAATTCTAAATTGTTCTTGACACACTGAGAATATTTATTCCATTACTGTAAAGTTAGCCGACTCATACTTCATGCTTTTTTTTTTTATCTCACCTGCAACATTTTCAGTGTACAAATGTTTGTCGGGTTCCTGAAGATGCGTCGACGTGTTATCATCCACGCAAGCTTCCCCAACCCAGCCAGTGTACCACAAGACAACAGGCATTGAGGAGGATGGGAGGAGGGAGCGAGCAGCTGCATGCACTATTGAACTGGACGGCATTACATTCTTCCCACAGTTGTATGATTACACTGAAGCAAGCCCAGAATAAAGTGTTGAGGGACCATGATGTGAGTATTGTGGTTTGCACATTACACTTTTATCTCCTCGTGTCTCATTTTAAAAGGTTTTGTACTTTCTTCTTATTTTTTTTCGTGACTTATTAATGTTGACGCCATTTCAATGTTGTTCCATCTCTTGTTCCAGGAATCAGTACTACTAACGCCAAAGAAGTGAGGGAAGTGTTTGGAGTGAGCGTACAAGACGTACAACAGACACCAGACTGCTACTGCCGGTGTAGCCAAAGGAACAAGAGGAGGCAAAGGAGGAGGAAGAAGAAGAGGAACAAGAGAGTGATTCTTGGAGACGTACCAATGAAGTTCTGAAGGTTGGCCACAAATCTTCATTACTGGTGTAGTGTTTTCATTGATCATTTGTAGATTGGGTGGATAAATTTGTAGATTTTGTAGACAGTTGAAGATGTGAAATGGGTAAGGTTTTATGCCATGTCTTATTTACACCAGCAGAAAACCGTGATATGTATAAGTTGTTATAGAAGCAATGTGATAGGAATATACCGTGTACTTATACATATAGAATTTAAAAGAGGAGAGTGTAGACCAAGAGAGGAAAGTAACCTCTTTTAGAGATTTCGGTGAAAGTTTTGCTGTAGCATTAGACATATAAAAGGCTTTTGATAGAGTCTGGCATAAAGCTTTGATTTCCAAACTGCCCTCCTACGGCTTCTATACTTTTCTCTGCAACATTATCTTAAGTTTCCTTTCTGACTGTTCTATTGCTGTTGTGGTAGACGGCCACTGTTCTTCTCCTAAATTTATTAATAATGGAGTTCCTCAGGGTTCTTTCTTGTCATTAATTAACCAAACGTGTTGTCCTATCTACTCCTACGCTGATGATACCACCCTACATCTTTCCACGTCCTTTCAGAGACGACCAACCCGTCAGGAAGTCAACTGATCATGCAGGGACGCCAAAGAACGCCTGACTTCCGATCTTTCTAAGATTTCCGATTGAGGTAGAGAAAATCTAGTAGTTTTCAATGCCTCAAAAACTCAATTCCTCCATCTATCAACTCGACACAACCTTTCAGACAGGTATCCCCCTCCTCTTCAGTGACACTCAACTATCTCCCTCTTCCACATTGAATATCCTTGGTCTGTCCTTTACTCATAATCTTAACTTCACATCTCATCTCTTGCTAAAACAGCTTCTTTAAAGTTACGCGTTCTGAGGCATCTCCGCCAGTTTTTTTTTTGCACCTCCAATTGCTTACTCTGTATAAGGGCCTTATCTGCACGTGTATGGAGAACTCTTCGCATGTTTCGGGGGGGTTTCAGTTACACAGTTTTACTAGATAGGGTTGAATTAAAAACTTTTTGTATCATCAACTCCCCTCCTCACGAAATGTTAAATCTCCTTTTATCGCTATTTTCATGCTAACTGTTCTATAGATCTTGCTATCTTCACGGCTCCCCTCGTCCTGTGGCCTCGCTTTACAAGGCCTTCTTCTTCTCATCCCTATTGTGTCCGAGTAGAGAGTGCCACTCCCTTTATCCGAGATCCTGCCCCACACTCAAATCTACTGCCCCGCGTGCCAATTAACACAATGTTAAATACTCTGCCTTCCTTACTCTATTGCTCCTTATACATGTTGTAGTACACTTCATGCTAACACTAATATTTCTACCATGCACAACATTCCAAAATCCCTATTCATAAAGTTCCTCCGCTCGTATTAATTATGAGCTTGGAACAGCAGATTTTCTCCTTAGGCCTACAGAGCCACCCATGCAAACCCGATCCACCTTGGCTCTCCTTAACATACCATACTTATCGTTACATCATCCACAATCCCTTCCCCAACCCTGTGTACTACAAGACAACAGGCATTGAGGAGGACGCCATTTCAATATTGTTCCATCTCTTGTTCCAGGATTCAGTACTACTAACGCCAAAGAAGTGAGGCAAGCTTTTGGAGTGAGCGTGCATGACATACAATAGACACCAGACTGCTATTACTGCCGGTGTTGCCAAAGGAACAAGAGGAGGAAAAAAAGGAAGAGGAAGAAGAAAAGGGTGATTCTTGGAGACGTACCAATGAAATTCTGAAGGTTGGCCACAGATCTTCATCACTGGTGTAGTGTATTTCATTGACCATTTGTAGATTGGGTGGATAAATTTGTAGAATTTGTAGACAGTTGTAGATATGTAGCGGGTAGGTAAGGTTTTTTGCAATGCCTTATCTACAGTAGCAGAAAACAGTAATATTTAGAAGTTATGCATAGCATTGTAATAAGAGTGTACAGTGTACATATGTATATAGTATTTAAGAAAGGAAAGACCAAGAGAGGAAGGTAACCTCTTGGGTCATGATTCCTCTGCTCATCACTCATCATTCCTGTCACCCATCATGATCGTTTATGGCTTAAGGACCAAATGACCAAAGTGTTCACTCCATGCTGGAATTCACCATGCATGGAGAAACACTTAGTGATAACTTTCCTTGTTTGGAGACGCCATCTTCTTAGTGAGGGAGTGTAGTGAGCATGCTGGCTAGTCACACATCAACGGCTAGCTGTGCGTCGCGGAGGATGATGAGACGATGTCTTGCTGCCAGGCCATGACAGTAAATTAGTACCAAGTAGTATACTCGTTTTCCAGTAAGACGACAGAACCCCTCAAAATAAGCCCCTTCCACACCTTTTCCTGATTGGCAGGTCAGTAAATGAGGTCTAATCCTGCCCCTTCCTCCGCTTCTCTCTCTGAGACACACACACACACACACACACACACACACACATGTGTGTATGTGTATTTACAAATAGGTAAATACACATGCACACACATGCTGCTTGTGGCACATCACGTTATACAACATAATGTATGAAACGTAACGACTGTGAATGTGTGTGTGTGTGTGTGTGTAATTCACTGTTTGATCTGCTGCAGTCTCTGACGAGACAGCCAGACGTTACCCTACGGAACGAGCTCAGAGCTCATTATTTCCGATCTCCGGATAGGCCTGAGACCAGGCACACACCACACACCGGGACAACAAGGTCACAACTCCTCGATTTACATCCCGTACCTACTCACTGCTAGGTGAACAGGGGCTACACGTGAAAGGAGACACACCCAAATATCTCCACCCGGCCGGGGAATCGAACCCCAGTCCTCTGGCTTGTGAAACCAGCGCTCTAACCACTGAGCTACTGGGTGTGTGCGTGTGTGTGTGCGTGTGTCTGTGATAATATGAAGATTCAATTACATCCTCATGATTATAAGGATAGGATATGAATATACAATAGATATATGTATATACAGTACATGGTTTATGAAGAAACGTTAAACGAATAATTATTATTTTTTCTAATAATATGGGAATAAGGAGTGGTGAGTGACCTGACACGGTGAATTCCCCTGAGACACCTAGGCTGAGACAACTCTCTCTCTCTCTCTCTCTCTCTCTCTCTCTCTCTCTCTCTCTCTCTCTCTCTCTCTCTCTCTCTCTCTCTCTCTCTCTCTCTCTCTCTCTCTCTCTCTCTCTCTGTGTGTGTGTGTGTGTGTGTGTGTGTGTGTGTGAGAGAGAGAGAGAGAGAGAGATATTACATTCTCATATAAGGAAAGGATATAATATAGATTTATCATAGATATATGTATGTACAGTACGTGGTTTATGAAGAAATGTTACACGAAAACTTATTTTTTTTATTTTTGATATTCATTTAGTTGGGAATAAGAAGTGCTGAGTGACCTGACACGGCGAAATCCCCTGAGACATCTTGGCTAAGACAAATGCTCTCTCTCTCTCTCTCTCTCTCTCTCTCTCTCTCTCTCTCTCTCTCTCTCTCTCTCTCTCTCTCTCTCTCTCTCTCTCTCTCTCTCTCTCTCTCTCTCTCTCTCTCTCTCTCTCTCTCTCTCTCTGTTTGTGTGGATTTGTGTGCTTATGTCTGTGAGAGAGAGAGAGAGAGAGAGAGAGAGAGAGAGAGAGAGAGAGACTCCTCTTCACTACTGGTATCATCCAAGTTAACAAATAAAACGTTCAATGAAATGATTTACCACTATGTCAGTCTCCACAAATTCGCTTTCTATTTTCAAAGTGTGCGCCATACACTTTTGCCAATTTGCTGCAGTAATTTGATCGATGGCCTCCTTGCATAATTGTTCTGCTTTACTAATTTTTTGGTCATCGTTCGAGTTTCTCATGCGAATGTAATGTTTAACTTGTGACCACACCAGTTCAATTGGGTTCAATTGGCAGTGGTATGGAGGCAATCTAACAATTTTGTGTCCATGGAATTCAGCAACAGTGTCTGTAGCGTACACTTGTGTCTCTTTGTTACATTTTACTACTTCCAACTACACCACTTTTGTGTATTCCTGCTGGTGGGGAATATTGTTGTCTTCCAGCCATTGAATTATTTCCATTCTCTTGGAAGACATTGTTGGCACTTTATTCATCATCTTGTTACGGTATGATGCATTGTCCATCACTATCAATGAGCGGAATGGGATGTTTGGGAGTAATTGGTTTTTAAACCATTAAAGGAATTTTTCATGATTCATGGAATCATGATAGTCTCCCTTATTTCTGTTTTTTGATCGGAATAATAATAACCCGTTTGGTACAAAAACCATCCATTTCACCGGCATGGACAATTATAAATCTTGTCCCTCTGCCAGTTTTCAATTTTGGACCTAAGTTACCGTCCGGTGTTGTCCAACACTTAGAGATACACTCATTTTGATTGACCCACATCTCATCGAGGTAAATCTCAGGTCGTGGATTTTCTGATAATCTGTTTTACTTCATGGTTCGCAGATATTTGCACCGTGCGGAATCAATGTCATATCTCTCCATTATTATTTTTCTGCCGCTTTCTACTTTTTTATAAAAAAGAAAAAAACATTCTTTTTATTACTTTATAAAGTGATGTTAGGGAACCCTCAAAATTTACTGGGGCTTCCTTTATTTTTGTCAAGATGTTTTTTAAAGTAGGGATTTTCGTAAAATGCAAGAATGATGCGTCGGATACACGCCTCATCAAACGAGTCCACACTGTCCAGCACAGGTGAGCCTCTGTTTCTCTTTGGCGGTGAGTGCAGGTCACCCTCTTTCATTTCTTTCTTGAAGCGTGCCAGAGATCTTACAGACACTCCCGTAGCCTTTGAAGCTATGATCTCTAATTCTGTTTCCGTCTTGGTGGTAAAAACCTCATTTCGGAAGAAGTCCGGGACACGCAGCGCCATAGCCTTCTCGCCGCTGCTGTATGGCCGACCGTTCCTTCCAGTCTGTGTCCCCTCTGCCATTGCAGCCACAGTAACAGCGGGAAACCACATCTTCTGTTAAAATAAAATAAGTGATTAATTACTTTATTGTTTGGGTTCTATTTCTCATAAGAATATTCATATCTTTAGTTTTGTAATAAAAACATTTGTAAACTTGTGCCTGTAAACTTACCCTAAAAAACAGTTGGTGTAGATAAAAGCTCAGCTCACAACAGTAGTACCGGAGAATGGAAGAACTCTGACCTCTCTGCAGGACTCTTGTTGAAACTATGGGCAAGGTTTCCTCATGCCACACTTTTATAAAGTGACCTGACCTGACCTGACACAAGTACAGTGGCAATGTTGCCACTTTTTCACATAGTGCACGCGCACACACACACACACACACACACACACACACACACACACACACACACACACACACACACACACACACACACACACACACACACACATGCACTTACGCACGCACGCACAAATGCATCCATGCACGCACGTACACTCATGTTCACACACACACACACACACACACACACACACACACACACACACACACACACACACACACACACACTCTCTCTCTCTCTCTCTCTCTCTCTCTCTCTCTCTCTCTCTCTCTCTCTCTCTCTCTCTCTCTCACACACACACACACAGACATAAGCACACAAATCCACACAAACAGAGAGAGAGAGAGAGAGAGAGAGAAAGCAGTCTTAGCCAAGATGTCTCAGGGGATTTCGCCGTGTCAGGTCACTCACCACTTCTTATTCCCAACTAAATGAATATCAAAAATAAAAAATTAAATTTTCGTGTAACATTTCTTCATAAACCACGTACTGTACATACATATATCTAGGATAAATTTATATTATATCCTTTCCTTATATGAGAATGTAATATCTCTCTCTCTCTCTCTCTCTCTCTCTCTCTCTCTCTCTCTCTCTCTCTCTTACACACACACACACACAAGGAGAGAGAGAGAGAGAGTGAGTTCTCAGCCTAGGTGTCTCAGGGGAATTCACCGTGTCAGGTCACTCACCACTCCTTATTCCCAACAAAATGAATATTAAAAAATAATAATTATTCGTTTAACGTTTCTTCATAAACCATGTACTGTATATACTTATATCTATTGTATATTTATATCCTATCCTTATAATCATGGGGATGTAATTGAATCTTCATATTATCACAGACACACGCACACACCCGGTAGCTCAGTGGTTAGAGCGCTGGTTTCACAAGCCAGAGGACTGGGGTTCGATTCCCCGGCCGGGTGGAGATATTTGGGTGTGTCTCCTTTCACGTGTAGCCCCTGTTCACCTGTTCACCTAGCAGTGAGTAGGTACGGGATGTAAATCGAGGAGTTGTGACCTTGTTCTCCCGGTGTGTGGTGTGTGCCTGGTCTCAGGCCTATCCGAAGATCGGAAATAATGAGCTCTGAGCTCGTTCCGTAGGGTAACGTCTGGCTGTCTCGTCAGAAACTGCAGCAGATCAAACACAAACAGTGAATTACACACACACACACACACATTCACAGTCGTTACGTTTCATACATTATGTTGTATAACGTGATGTGCCACAAGCAGCATGTGTGTGCATGTGTATTTACCTATTTGTAAATACACATACACACACGTGTGTGTGTGTGTGTGTCTCAGAGAGATTGAAGCGGAGGAAAGGGCAGGATTAGACCTCATTTACTGACCTGCCAATCAGGAAAAAGTGTGGGAGGGGCTTATTTTGAGGGGTCCTGTCGTCTTACTGGAAAAAGAGTATACTACTTGGTACTAATTTACTGTCATGGCCTGGCAGCAAGACATCGTCTCATCATCCTCCGCGACGCACAGCTAGCCGTTGATGTGTGACTAGCCAGCATGCTCGCTACACTCCCTCACTAAGAAGATGGCGTCTCCTAACAAGGAACGTTATCACTAAGTGTTTCTCCATGCATGGTAAATTCCAGCATGGAGTGAACACGTTGGTCATTTGGTCCTTAAGCCATAAACGATCATGATGGGTGATAGGAATGATGAGTGATGAGCAGAGGAATTGTGACCCAAGAGGTTACCTTCCTCTCTTGGTCTACACTCTCCTTTCTTAAATACTATATACATATGTACAATGTACACTCTTATTACAATGCTATGCATAACTTCTAAATATTACTGTTTTCTGCTACTGTAGATAAGGCATTGCAAAAAACCTTACCTACCCGCTACATATCTACAACTGTCTACAAATTCTACAAATTTATCCACCCAATCTACAAATGGTCAATGAAATACACTACAGTGATGAAGATCTGTGGCCAACCTTCAGAACTTCATTGGTACGTCTCCAAGAATCACCCTTTTCTTCTTCCTCTTCCTTTTTTTCCTCCTCTTGTTCCTTTGGCAACACCGGCAGTAATAGCAGTCTGGTGTCTATTGTATGTCATGCACGCTCACTCCAAAAACTTGCCTCACTTCTTTGGCGTTAGTAGTACTGAATCCTGGAACAAGAGATGGAACAATATTGAAATGGTGTCCTCCTCAATGCCTGTTGTCTTGTAGTACACAGGGTTGGGGAAGGGATTGTGGATGATGTAACGATAAGTATGGTATGTTAAGGAGAGCCAAGGTGGATCGGCCTAAGGAGGAAAACTGGCGTACCAAGCGCATAATTAATACGAGCGGAGGAACTTTATGAGTAGGGATTTTGGAATGTTGTGCATGGTAGAAATATTAGTGTTAGCATGAAGTGTACTTCAACATGTATAAGGAACAATAGAGTAAGGAATGCAGAGTATTTAACATTGTGTGAATTGGCACGCGGGACAGTAGATTTGAGTGGAGGGCAGGAAAGAACGCGATCTCGGATGAAGGGAGTGGCACTCTCTACTCGGACATTGGTGGGGTGTGGACGCGTCACGGTGAGCGAGGGTCTCTGATCAGGTGGGTAATGTGATCAGGGCAGCGGAGTTTCGTGGTAATATAATCGAGGGTGTCATTATGTGGAGTTAAGTGGTGTATTCAAGTGGGGAGAGAGTGTTAAGGGTACCTCTCGTGTTTCTCTGTTGTTGGTTCAGAGTGCCGCGTCACTCCCATCGTTTTTTTTTTGTTCGAATGTACTTTACTATATTTGAAATATATGTAAAACTGACTTGGAAGAGTTTTCAATGAAAATCCCAGCCCGTGTGGTAAAATGATAACACGTCGACGAATCTTCAACAACTTGACAAACATCTTTAGAGTCAAAATGTTGCAGGTGAGAAAAAAAAGAGATAAATAAAATACCTCTGAAGTATGAGTCGACTAACTATACAATATTGGAATATTTTCAATGTCTCAAGAATTATTATGGGAACTGTTTAAATTTTGGAGGAATCACATGCACATCTTAATTACGAGATCTTAGCCACAGAACAACACAGCAAAAAGGCATACACAGCAAGACCCCAAAGCATAAAGGAGTGAAAAACTATTTGACTTACCCCAACAGATAGGCTAAGAACCCCAAGGGAGCCCAGCACAACATCCACTACATATTTAACAATACGTTGAGGAAAACTACATAAATTATATCAATACTCATGACAAATACATATGGCAAGATTAAATTAAACTTAATCATAAAGAACAACCTATCCTTAAATCACTGATCTTAGTAATACTTGTAAGATAAAATGCATGTTCATATATGCCAACAATAACAAAGTACCCCACTAACTTTTTTAGGCTGCTGCTAAATGAAGGGGTGAAGGACTGACAAGTTTAAGAAGACAGACCGTAAAGTAACATTGGCAGTTCAGGGAGGCCTCACCTTCACACTTGAACACACCTTGCAATAGTGTGAGTGACAACCACTACTATTACTACTATCCTTAACAACTACATACTACTTGGCACTAATTTACCGTCATGGCTTGGCAGCAAGACACACCGCGACGCACAGCTGGTGATGTGTGACTAGCCAGCATACTCGCTATACTCTTTCACTAAGAAGATGGCGTCTCCTAACAAGGAACGTTATCTTCATTCACTAAGTGTTTCTCCATGCATGGTGAATTCCAGCATGGAGTGAACACGTTGGTCATTTGATCCTTAAGGCATAAACGATCATGATAGGTGACAGGAATGATGAGTGATGAGCAGAGGATACGTGTCCCGAGTTTTTTTTTTTCATGTAGGAAGAGCGCCAGCAAGAGCAAGAAACAAAGAAAAGATTAAAAAAAGGCCCACTTGAGTGCTGGCTCTCTAAAAAGTGGAAATGTGTCAGCCAAAACTAGGGAGCAAATGTCTCGATATCTCTCTCTTTAAAGAAGACAAATCGTAGGAATTCGGAAATACAGATACAGGTAGAGTTCCAGAATTTACCAATGAAAAGGATGAATGATTGAGAGTACTGGTTAACTCTTGCGTTGAAAAGTTGGACACAATAGGGATGAGAAGAAGAAAGCCTTGTACAGCGAGGCCACAGGACGAGGGGAGCCATGAAGATAGCAAGATCTGTAGAACAGAGATGCCTCAGAACGCGTAACTTTAAAGAAGCTGTTTTAGCAAGAGATGAGATGTGAAGTTAAGATTATGAGTAAAGGACAGACCAAGGATATTCAATGTGGAAGAGGGAGACAGTTGAGTGTCACTGAAGAAGAGGGGGATACCTGTCTGAAAGGTTGTGTCGAGTTGATAGATGGAGGAAATGAGTTTTTGAGGCATTGAAAACTACTAGATTTTCTCTGCCCCAATCAAAAATCTTAGAAAGATCGGAAGTCAGGTGCTCTTTGGCGTCCCTGCGTGATCAGTTTACTTCCTGATGGGTTGGTCGTCGCTGAAAGGACGTGGAAAGATGTAGGTTGGTATCATCAGCGTAGGAGTAGATGGGACAACACGTTTGGTTAATTAATGACAAGACAGAACCCTGAGGAACCCCATTATTAATAAATTTAGGAGAACAGTGGCCGTCTACCACAACAGCAATAGAACAGTCAGAAAGGAAACTTAAGATAAAGTTGCAGAGAAAAGTACAGAAGCCGTAGGAGGGCAGTTTTCCATGGAAATCAAAGTTTTATGCCAGACTCTATCAAAAGCCTTTGATATGTCTAATGCTACAGCAAAACTTTCACCGAAATCTCTAAAAGAGGTTACTTTCCTCTCTTGGTCTACACTCTCCTCTTTTAAATTCTATATGCATAAGTACACGGTATATTCCTATCACATTGCTTCTATCACAACTTATACATATCACGGTTTTCTGCTGGTGTAGATAGGACATGGCAAAAAACCTTACCCATTTCACATCTTCAACTGTCTACAAAATCTACAAATTTATCCACCCAATCTACAAATGATCAATGAAATAACACTACACCAGTAATGAAGATTTGTGGCCAACCTTCAGAACTTCATTGGTACGTCTCCAAGAATCACTCTCTTGTTCCTCTTCTTCTTCCTCCTCCTTTGCCTCCTCTTGTTCCTTTGGCTACACCGGCAGTAACAGTCTGGTGTCTGTTGTACGTCTTGTACGCTCACTCCAAACACTTTCCTCACTTCTTTGGCGTTAGTAGTACTGATTCCTGGAACAAGAGATGGAACAACATTGAAATGGCGTCAACATTAATAAGTCCTGAAATAAATAACCAGAAAGTACAAAACCTTTTAAAATGAGACACGAGGAGATAAAAGTGTAATGTGCAAACCACAATACTCACATCATGTTCCCTCAACACTTTACTGATAATGCGTCTGCGATGATGTTGTCCACCCGCTTGATATGGTGGACTTCCAAGTTGAAGGGTTGAGTTAACAAGGCCCACCTAAGAATGCGTTGGTTTCGGTTCTTCATGGCGTGAAGGAAGGCCAGAGGATTGTGATCGGTGAAGATCTTCGTAGTTTGAGGACCAGGATGAAGATAGCACTCAAAACGTTGGAGCGCCAGGACGAGTGCCAGAGCCTCCTTCTCGATGGTGGAGTAGTTGAGTTGATGTTTTTTCAGCTTGGCGGAGTGATAGGCGATGGGATGGAGGATGCCGCTTGTAGGGTCCGTTTGTAGTAGGACAGCACCCACTCCAACTCCACTCGCGTCCACATGTAGATGGAAGGGGCGGGAGTGATCCGGCGTCCAGACCACTGGTTCCGAGGAGAGAAACGCCTTGAGGTGTTGGAAGGCTTGGTCACAGGTCGGGGTCCAGTGGAAGGGGACGGAAGTGCTGATAAGGTCCGTCAAGGGGGCGGCCAGGATGGAGAAGTTCCTACAGAATCTTCTGTAGAAACCAGCCATCCCCAAGAACCTCATGAGAGCTTTCCTGGTGGTAGGGACAGGAAGCCAAGGATGGCCTCCACGTTAGCTCTCTTGGGGCGAACCTTGCCGTTACCCACCACATGTCCCAGGTAGACCACCGTAGACTTCCCGAAGGTGGACTTGGCCAGGTTGATTGTAAGCCCGGCTTCCTGCAACCGACCCATCAGCCTCCGAAGACGGGTCAGATGTGTCGCCAGTCGTCCGCAGTCACCACCAGGTCGTCCAGATATGCAGATGTTCCCTCCAAGTCCTGAGTGATGTAATTTATAGCCCTCTGGAAGGTGGCGGGAGCATTAGACAAGCCAAAGGGCATCACTGTGTATTGGTATAGTCCGAAGGGGGTGATGAAGGCGGATATTATTTGGGCCTCGTCCGAGAGGGGAATCTGGTAGTAACCTTTAAGTAAGTCTATAGTGGTTACAAATTTGGCTACTCCTATACTATCTATAAGGTCCTCTATCAAAGGCAATGGGTAGGAGTCTGGCACCGCCACTTTATTTAATTTCCTGTAGTCGGTGCAAAATTGACTACTACCATCTGGCTTAGATGTTAACAGGCAAGGAGAAGCCCAGGGAAATATACTAGGTTCTGCAAGGTGATGACAGAGCAGATAGTCTACCTCTTTTTTCATCAAGTCTCTTTTAATGGGTGAAATGCGATAGGCTGGTTGTCTTATAGGCTTGATGTCATTAGATATTAATGTTATGTCATGTTGGATAGTATTACAAACTCCTGGAAGGTCACCTGTGATTTCAGAAAAGTCTAGCAATAACTTTTTAAGATCAGACTGTTGTGAAGGTGTTAAGGAAAGAAACACCTCATCAAGGTTGGACATGATTTGGCTGTTTGAGGGGCGTTCTTTAGGTGACGAGAAGAGGAATTCGATGTCGGACTCTTCCTCATGGGGCACAGGACCAGACTCCTTCCCTACCAGACATACAGGTACAGTGCGAGACAAGTCGTCCTCTGGTTCTCTGGAGTGGTAAGGTTTCCTTAGATTAATATGAACTAGTTGGGAATCCTTACGACGGTCAGGAGTGTGAACCACATAATTTAATGGACTTAGTTTTTGAGCCACAACATAAGGTCCCATGAACTTACTGTGAAGAGCATTGCCTGGAGTGGGGAGAAAAGTAAAACCTTGTCTCCTGGTTTGAAACTTCTCATGACAGATTTGGGAAGAGAATTCTGTTGCATTTTAGTTTGAGATTTGAGGAAGTTTGATTTAGCAAAAGATCTGACTTCACTGATTTTATTCTTAAGGTTACTGATGTAGTCAGACACACTGGGGCTTGAAGGAGTATTTTGAGTAAACCATTGATCCTTTAATATTTTGAGAGGCCCCCTGATCTGTCTACCATAGAGTAATTCAAAGGGAGTAACCTAAAGAATCTTGAGGAGATTCTCTTAAAGCGAAGAGAAGGAAAGAAATACTTTCATCCCAGTCTCCTTGATGCTCCAAGCAATACTTCTTCATCATGGATTTTAATGTTTGGTGAAACCGCTCCAGACAGCCTTGGGATTGGGGTGGTAAGCCGAGGAGGAACATGGTCGATGTTTAGCTCATTCACTATCTGTTGGAAAAATGGCTAGTGAAATTGCTACCCTTGTCAGACTGAATTTGTTTTGGAATTCCTACCGAGGTGAAAAAATGTATTAGATGTTTTACAATGGTCTTTGATGTGATGTTCTTAAGAGGGAATGCTTCAGGGTACCTGGTAGTTGGATCCATGAGGGTTAACAAATACTGATTCCCTCGTTTGGTTTTGGGTAAGGGCCCTACGCAGTCTAGAATGATCTTTTCGAAGGGCTCCGTCTGAACTGGAATAGGCGTCAGAGGAGCTGGCACAAGGCGTTCGTTAGGCTTACCCACAATTTGACATATGTGACATGTTTTTACATAGTGTGACACATCCTTTTTCATTCCTGGCCAAAAAAAATGTTGAAGAGCCTTCTTGTAGGTTTTTTGGATGCCTAGATGACCTGACAATCCATCATGAGCTAGTTCTATAATGTCTGGTCTTACAGACAAGGGGATGCCAACTTGATGTGTTTCTGACCAGGTGTCTAGTTGTTTCAGTTCAGGTTGTCTGTAGGCACACATCAGGACTCCTTCCTGATAATAAAAACAAGGCAATTTATACATATCCTTTGTATCAATGGCAACATGTCTGATCTTAGCCAAAGTGAGATCCTGTTCCTGAGCATTAATCAAATTCTCCTTTGAAATGATGTTATTGTACAACTTGTCAGTAGAGGCAATCATTGGTGGAGGAGGTGATGAAAGGCCAGGGGACTTGGACTGAGACCTGCTGACTGCACACACTGGGAAGAAGTGAGGGGATGTTTCGTCCAGGGTCTTAGTGGGACTTTCTGTTAAGGGAGAATCAAGAACAATTAAGTTTGGAACAGCCAAGTTACCCGCAAGATCATTACCCAGTACAAGATGTACCCCCGGTACTGGCAGTTCACCAGGTTTAATGGCTACCTCAACCTCTCCTGAAATGAACGGGCACTGTAAGCTAATATTAGCCAAAGGATAGGAGAGCTGTGATTTGAGACCTGTAAGGATCACCTTCTCCCCAGTGAAAGCCTGTTTGATGTTAGGGATGACATCTTCCCTTAAGATGGATTGGGCAGCACCTGTATCCCGCAGAACCTTGATATTTATTGCCTCGTCTTTACCATCAGTCAGGGACACTTTACCTTGATACATGTACGAGTCATAAAGTTCTAGAGGAGAGTTGACAGGGTTAGCTAGGGCCACTGGTTTCTTGTTCTCAAATGTGTTAGGTTTAGGGGCCACAAAAGAAAGTTGACGTTGAGAACCCTTGCAATTTGGGTGTCTACATTTTTGGATCGTGTGACCTGGCTTCTTACAGTATGTACACCAGGGGGAATTATATGCATTTGGCGAGAATCCGGTTGGCTTACCACCCGCGCCCCAAAACCTTCCCCAAAGGAGGACCTAACATTAGATAGTGAACCACGACCTCTACTACCCAGGGATCCCATCAACAAAGCAAACGCATCAGCCACTTTAGCGGCAGACATAAGATCACTCTCTCCCCGTTCTTCCACATGCCTCAGAATATTAAAGGGTAACTTGTTCTTCCATTCTTCCAGGACCATTAGATTGAGCAACTCTGAAAAGGTGGTAATGTTAAGGGCGGCTAACCATTTCTTAAATTGTCTTAGTTTCTCACTAGCAAATTCAACATAGGTGTGAGACTCTGGTTTCACATACTTTCGAAACTGTTGTCTGTATCCATCAGAAGTGATAGAGTAGGCGTCTTGAATGTTACCTTTGATCTCTTCATATTCTACCTCATCACTAAGGCCATTGTATACCCTATAAACTTTTCCTACTAGCTTAGGGACAAGGAGAGACACCCACTGACCCTTGGGCCATTTATTTCTATTAGCAATGCTCTTAAAAGCGCGAAATTACCCGTCAACATCAGATTCATCAAAAGGGGGAACTAGCGGAGCAGCTGTAGCGGGATTAAAGCTTGCTAACTGTTTCTTTATATCTATTTCTTCCCCTCTAAACTTAGCGTCATTTCGTAGGGCTAACTCCTGAATTTCTAACTCTTTCTCCTGCCTTTTAAGTTGTAACTGAAATTCTCTCTCTTCCATTACTGCCTGCAGTTGCATTTGTTTTTCCTGTAGTTGCATTTGTCTTTCTTGTTCTCTCTCTCTAGCTTCTTTTTCTGCTTGTAGTTGCATTTCTTTTCTTCTTTTTCTGCCTGTAATTGCATTTCTTTCGCTTCTTTTTCTGCCTGTAGTTGCATTTGTTTTTCATGCATCCGGTATTCTAGTTTAAGCTTCTCAATTTCCCATTGACTTATCCTACTCTTATCCTGTTCTTCCTGGGGACTGTGTATTATAGTCCTCGTAGAGGCTGACATGGGAGTTAACTCTTCTATGGCATTTCCTAGCAACTGACCTTCTTGCACTAGATGTTCAACAACTACATTCTTAATGACCTCTTTAGTCATCTGAGACGTGATGGGAACATCAAAATGTTTAGCGATGGTCTTCCATTGGTCCTTCTTGATATTAGCATCTTTAAGTTGTTCCAGAGAAGGGTCGGCACAAAAATCTTCAACGTTAAACTGAGCGGAAGCCATATTAAATAGATGTTAAACCACAACAAAAAAAATGATAAGCGAATTACTTAAGTGAGGAACTTGGCAGAGTGATAATAAAGGCAACCTTGGAAATTACCTAGATTATACTTAAGTAAACACTTATGAGTACAATCACTAATGAGGGGTAAACTAGAGAGTTACGGCATTAAGAGGGATCCGGATTACTCTAGTTACGAGACTTGAGAGTGAGGAGCGAATTGTACTGAGACTTGTTATTGATAAGGAGGCGGATTAGTCTGAGAGACTAGTTAAAATGGCCGATTCTAACTAGCGAGAAAAATGATCCGCGAAGTGAGGGGATTGAGGGTTCGCATGAACATATGATGATCCCAACACTTGGATAACACTTATTACACACCTGCCTATGTGCAAAAAATAAAGATAAGTGCTATCGGTGAACACGCCTTTCTACCTGGTTTCCTGCTCTACCACTGCTATGCGATACCAATGAAAGTCACGAAGCATGTTTTAACCCAAAAGGAGCTACTTGATCGCACAAAGGTAAATTTAAACCACACGCAGAGTAAGTCACAGAAAAAAAAAACACATCAGAGTCACAGCACCACAGAAAACCAAGCAATCACAGAAAAAAAAGTCACTGGAAAAATGGAACACTGAACATGGGTTATAATAGTCCTGTCACGGTCGCCAATTGTTACGTTCACCGGTTAAACTGGTAAGATTGGCATCGGGGAGCCGATGAACAATAACAATAAAAAAAAAAAAAAAAAACTGCAGGTTCAACTGGTGAGGAAATGCAAAAGGGGGCCACTTTAAAAAGCTATTTTAATAACCCATAATGAAATTGACACATATATAACAAGAAACATGAAACACAGATATATAACATGAAACACAGGAAAATGACATACACATATACATATAACACAGTAATAAATGCAACAATAAAGAACCCAACTTAATACCTAACAATAATCCTAATCCTATATAGAGGCAATGTGGAAAACACGGACGAGGGGAAGTGATATTTATGCGGTGTCGCAGTGGTGAAGTGCTGGGTGATGGTTGATCCCACGGTAAACCCAAGAGGCGTTGTGTTCACTGGTTGAGGCTTGGATCTCAACTTGCTTTTCAGAAAACCAAGAGCTGGCTCAACACTTTCGGTTGAGTCGAAAGGGCCGCGTGAATCCAACTTCGGGACAGTAGCGGGGCTTCATGAAACGGTGACGTGGAGGGTTCATGAGACGGTGGCGTGGAAGGTTCACGAGACGGTGACGTGGAAGGGGAGGCGGAGAGGTGGCGAACGAGGTAACAAGCGGAGGAGGTGATGGTAGTAGTAATGTATGTTACGGGCGGGCCGTAACACTGGCCTGTTCTAGTATTCGCTTCTGGAGGAAGAATTATGTTCTGGAGGAAGGAATTTATGTTCTGGGCTACTAACCACGTGTTAGATGGGTGGTGGCAGCAGGTCTCCGAGCTGGGCGGGGCCGTGCTTCGTGACCGTATACCGGGTGCCTGCCCCTGCCTTCCCCCCATACTGATGGCCGCTCATGTTCAAGCCTCTGTCGGTAAGGAGAGGCATTTATTGCCTTGCCTCTTGGAGCTTTCCCCTTCAGGGCGGTTACCTTGCACAGCGCTGGGTATTCTGTTTCCCTGTCTTCCCCCCCACGTGAC
Organism: Portunus trituberculatus; assembly: GCF_017591435.1. Lineage (NCBI taxonomy): Eukaryota > Metazoa > Arthropoda > Malacostraca > Decapoda > Portunidae > Portunus > Portunus trituberculatus. Next base: position 585,891 of record NC_059265.1, read on the forward strand.
CACATTAGGGTGGGAAGCAGTGGCGTGTCTATGTGCTGTGTGTGGGGCATGCTTGGTGACCACATACCGGATCCCCACTTGCGGGACCCCGGGTGCCCGTCCCAGTGTCCCTCCATACCGTATGCCGCTCATACTTGAGCCTCTGTCTGTACAAGGGTGGGACTGCCTAGTCTCCTCAGGGTTTACCCCTTTGTAGATTGCTGGTGTACGGTGCCGGTGTTTAGTCAGCTGTGGTCTATCACCTTCTCCAGATGCGTGATTAACGGCCGCGGTGGCATGTTTCATCACTCCTTTCCAACCAGTGTTCTTTTCCATATCTTTTCATGTCCCTGCACTGTCTTCCTACAGGATTCAGAGTCGGGTTTTCACTCTTTCCTGCGGTTTAAGTTTGTTTTCTCCCCGCAGGCTTTCTCTATCTGTGATAGACCCAGTTGCTCGTCCCGGGTGGCTGCGGATGGAAACAGTAGTTGTTTCACCTGCGGCAGGGTACGACCCCACCGCCTGTCAGGTGTGTCGCACGTGGCTGGGGGAGTTCGGGCGTTTTCCCACGGGTACTCGCCCATCCCTCCTCCCTTGATGGCCCTTAGAAGTATGTGGGCGAGGATTAGGAGAACTGCCTCTAAGCGCGGTGATGCCTCAGTACATTGGGCTGACCCCGCACTGGCTGCAGAATTAGGACTGTCTCGCACGAGAACGACCTTAGCTGGCACGACGGCTTCAGGGGAGGCTACTCGCCCCAGTTCCCCATGTCCAGAACGAGAAGTGCCTGTACCTGATGCAGTCCTCTCTGAAGCCTCAAGGGAAAGCGTCCCATCGCCACTTCATAACAGCCCATCTCCTCCCCCTTCTCCTAGTCGTGGGGGCTCCCCTAGAAGATCCTCCCCTCATAAGAGAAGGAGTTCTTCCTCGGTGCACAAACGCAGTAGGACTTATCGGACTCCTAAGCGTTCCCACAGGAAACAGAGTGGCAGGGAGAGATCGAGGGTAAAGAGGTCACGCCGCACGAGGTCAGTTTCTCGATCCTTATCGGCTTACTCTCTTACTTCGCCGTCTACGTCCCTCTCTCCCTCTCCCACTAGGCGTAGACACCATCGCTCTCGGCGCTCCGGCCCTTCCAGAGTGGTCACGTCTCGAGTGACGGGACGAGACTCAACCTTAGAGCTGAAATCAGAGCAGAAGTTAGAGGCGCTCCTGGCGCTACTTCCTGATTTTAAAGCTTCCTTAGCTCCACAGGCTTCCCCTGCACTTCCCTCTGGACCCGTATCTAAGGTAATGCCTCTCCGGTTGCAGTGCCCTCAACACCACCTGAGTTAGAACCGGAACCGAGGCCATGCTCGAGCGGTGAACCCGTGGAAAGGGATGCTCTCTTTTCGCGGGGCCTCTCCCCTACCTCCACTCCCATCACCCAGTGAGTACACCCTCATACAGGAAGTAGAGGGAGATGCTGACCTGGACCATCTTGGTGTCACCAGTTTGAACAGGGTAAGATCGTGGCTTTCTCTCCTGATCTGTCGTCTCCATCAGGGTGGAGGAGAAGGTACGATGTGCAAATCAAGTTTGCTACAAGTGATGAAGGGGTCACTATTTTCAAATATCGCCTGAAGCCTTGGTCAGCATCAGAATCAACCCCTTCAGCCACAAAGATCTCCACCACATCGACCTTGGACGCAGTAAGGGCCATGCTGGTCAACCGGCACACTCCCTCAACACGGCGTATGGGTTGGCCATGGTGGAGTTCGGCCCAACGGCCTTCTTCCCGGAGTCGGGACAGAAGTCGCTGGACGTAGCATCCATGCTGGAGAAGGCAGTAGACCATGGAAAGAGCTCCGCACGCCGTCCCATCCCTCCATCCGTCCCAGTCATTCCTCCTACAGCCAGGGCGGACCCCAGGTTATCGAAGATGCTATGGGACGGAGGGGTAGAACCTTCGTTGCCACACCAAGTCCGTGAGCCGGACCAAAAGCTGGCTGCTACGGAGGCCCAGGCAAAAGCGGACATCGCCCAAAGGCTTTCTACAGTCGGCCTGGTCTCTGTCTTGAGAGATGCTCTGCAATCATTAGCCGACAACTTCCACTCCGCCTCTCCCGATCAGTTGAGTGAAATCCTCAAAATGATGGCAACCGTGGCGTAGGGCACTGCCAGCATGGTGGCGTTCGACTTCCCGCAATTAGCCCGTACCCTGGCTGAGGCACGGATGGAAGCCAGGAAGTCGGCGGCAAAAGGCGTCCCGGAGGCGGCCAAGGGGGGAGTCCTTAGAGCGGAACCCCTCTCTTCTGGTCTGTTCGACACCGAGGCCACAGACAAGGTCTTCGCCAGTGTCCCGATCATCATCCACCTACCCCCTCCACCCCAGTACAAGTAAGTATTCCTTCATTTACGTACTGGGACATTGGTATACTTCCCCTTCCTAGTATTCAACCTCTCAGGGTCGGCTTCTGTCCTTCCACAGGCCGCGACCGTTTCCTTCGTTCTCACAAGGTGAGCAGGACAGGAGGTCGCAATCTCGGGGCAAGGGAACAACCCAGCCAGTGCACAGCCGAGACCCCACTTCCCACCTAGGAGGCAGCAGCAGCAAATGCGGAGGGAGAGACCTGCGCCATCCCACCCGATTGTCCACCGCTACCCACCTTCAAGGAGGTCAGCGTCAACAAGGGAGACCGGGGCCTCCTAGGAAGTGATTGTGGACAGGGCTGCCTCCTAGGCTGGGGTCATGCGTGGCCTTAGCAGGGATGGGCGGCCCGCGTGTTCAGGAAAGGCCTCACCTGGCCTTGGACCACCCTTCCGGTAAATACTAGTACAAAATTTTCTTGGCCAATCTTTGCTTGATTACAAAATAGTGGATATACCCCACCGCTCAGGGACTGCAACTCACCATGTTTACTTCCTCTAATTCTAGCCCCTCCGGCTACCACCACCCAGATCCAGAACGTCCCCGGTGGTCCGGGAGTACGTCCTAGAAATGTTGGAAAAAGGTGTGGTGGAACCAGCAAAAGGAAGGGTCTTCCTATCCCGTTTGTTCCCAGTCCCCAAGAAGGACTCGAGCCGGATGAAACTAGTCTTGGACTTGAGCAAACTGAACACGTTTTTAAAACCGCAGCGTTTCAAGATGGTTACAGTAGCCCAAGTTCGGATGACACCCCAAAAGGGCGACTGGCTAGCATCTTTGGATCTCAAAGACGCCTACTGGCACGTCCCAATCCACACAAGGTTTCGACGCTTCCTTGCGTTCCAGGTGGAATCGGACACGTACCAATTCACCAGACTCTCTTTTAGACTCTCTCTCGCCCCGAGGGTCTTCTCAAAGCTCGGGAGGGTAGTCGCCTCAGGCAGGGGCAGGGGTCTCTGTCCTCATGTACATAGATGACTGGCTGCTGTACTCGCCCACCCGAGAGGGTACGGCATACAGTGTAGCGGTAGCCACGAAGGTGCTGGAAGAAATGGGTTCGTTATCAAACGAGCCCAAATCCTCCCTCATCCCTTCGCAGCAGTTAAAGTGGCTGGGAATCATGTGGGACACGTCAACCGCGACGCTCTCTCTGGCCTCAGACAACGCCTTCAAGACTCGCGGGCGTGTCTGCAGGGCGTACTTCTCGACCACCTTTTCAAGAAGACAATGGGAGTCTCTTCTCGGTACCCTCAACTTCGCGGTTCCGACTCTACCGCTGGGCCGTCTGAAGCACCGCCGGCTGACCAGGGAGTTAAACCTCGCCGTGCCCATCGTCCCGAGGGACCTGCAGCGTGTCATCCCAGCCCACCTACACAAGCTTCTTCGACCCTAGCTGAGGAAGGGTGCCCTAGAGAAGACAGCTCCCTGGTTACCCCCCACGCCCACCTTGACAGCGACATCGGACGCATCCGACGTGGGCTGGGGCTACCAGTCAGACCAGGGCCATCAGGCGTATGGAGGGTGGAGAGACGGGATGCGCGAGTCCCACATCAACCTGAGAGAGCTGTGGGTGGCCAAGGAATGGCTACTACGGCACCCCCACATCAGGAATACAGCCATCAGGTTCGAGATGGACAACATGGTGGCAGTGCAGTGCATAGCCAGGCAAGGCACGTCAAGGTCCTCAGCACTGTTCAAATTAACAGAGGAGATCTTCGAGCTCGCCTCCAAGAGGAACATCCACCTGTCAGCAAGACACGTGAGGTGGGTAGACAACACCTGGGCAGACGCACTCTCACCCTTCAAGGGGACGTCTGTAGAGTGGCAACTAAGACCACAGGTGTTCAAGTCCCTGACGGAGAGATATGGCACACCGGAAGTGGATCTCTTCGCCTCCCAGGACACAGCCCTCCTACCTCTGTTCCTCTCATTCTCCCAGAGGACCCGAGCGGGCGGCCCAGACGCCTTGACGGAGGACTGGAACAGGTGGAACTATATCTACCTCTTCCCACCCCCAGCAACCAAGATCCTCCTCCGCGTCGTACAGATCCTTCAGGGCTACTCAGGCCAAGTCCTCCTAGTGGGACCTCTGTGGGAGACACAGCCCTGGTACTCCCACCAAAGGCGTGGTGCCCCAACCCGCTATTCCTGGGGGCAGCCTGCCTAGTGGACATGGACACCTCCCCACTCCACTCGTCACTGAAGTTACACGCCTAGAGTTTCTTAAAGCAGGACTAGCAAGACGGTTTCCCCCCTCAGCGGTGGAGACTATGCTAAAGGCCCACCGACCATCTTCCATCAAACAGTATGAGTCCTGCTAGAGGAGGTTCCAGGCCTTCCTTCGGCGGGGTAGCGTGTTGCAGGTGTCTGAAAGAGTAGTGATGGACTTCCTGGCATGGCTAGGGACCGCCACAAACAGGACCCCGGCTACAATAGCTGCTCACCACGCGGCCCTGGCAGACCCGCTGAAATTTACGCTGGATATCACCCTGCCCCGGAGGCAAATTCACCAACTGTATACACTTCTCGCACCACGGCGAGAACGGGACGCGGCGGGCGACTTCCAGGGCAGACTCGCTTAAACCTAGCACAAGACACGCGGTCCTCTGAATCTCTCTCTCTCTCTCTCTCTCTCTCTCTCTCTCTCTCTCTCTCTCTCTCTCTCTCTCTCTGTGTGTGTGTGTCTGTGTGTGTGTGTGTGTGTGTCCGTTAATTAATTAACTAAAATATACTTATTGCTCTCTCTCTCTCTCTCTCTCTCTCTCTCTCTCTCTCTCTCTCTCTCTCTCTCTCTCTCTCTCTCTCACACACACACACACACACACACACACACGTTGCAGAGAGAGAGAGAAAACAATAATATATTTTAGTTAATTAATTAACGGACACACACACACAAAATATACTTATTGCTCTCTCTCTCTCTCTCTCTCTCTCTCTCTCTCTCTCTCTCTCTCTCTCTCTCTCTCTCTCTCTCTCACACACACACACACACACACACACACACACACACACACACGTTGCAGGAGAGAGAGAGAGAGAGAGAGAGAGAGAGAGAGAGACTTTCAACACTTTGTTGTCCATACTGGTTACATGAATGTTCTGTAAACATGCAGATCATTATGTTTTGGAAATAATTATAAAAGAGAAAAACTCCATATTTATTAAGCATGCAATTACTGTAGATAAATACATACATTAGTGACCACTGCCATGTGACTTAGCATTGGGTACATTGGCTGCGATGTTTTCTGCGAGATTTCGTGGGCGCTTTGCTTTACCTGCCGCTACTGTGTTAGGACGGCGCCCTTTGCCAAGGGGAGCTGCTCCTTTCGGTCTTCCTGGCCCTCTTCTTGCAACTGAAGATGGCTGGCACCGAATCTTTCCTCGGCCAGCTCAGTTGTAGTGGTGCACATCACTTCCTAGGTTGTGTAACACACTGTTGAGCATGTTTGTGCTTTTTATTTTATGGAGCCTTTTAACTGCTGTCTTGAGGGCGTCTGCAGTGTCTTCATTTCCATATTTTTCAGTGATAGTGTGGAGGGCTTTGACGAACTCTGAAATATTGGCACTTTGTTTGTGATCTTCCAGCCTTGGTTGGTCCAGAGAGCAATGTTTATTCTCTTCCCATTGCATAGACACCTGGGGACGAGCCTCAGGTAATGGGAGTTGATCTTGCCCCTTGGTTGACGATGCAACTGCAAGCGGACTTTGGTTTTCTCTGTTGTTCAGTTGTGGCTCCAAAAGTCCTCTGAAAAAACTTTCTGGTGGAGTTTTGTCTTCACCCACTGCCACTGACGCCAACCACTGCCTGTTTTTACTTGTAGCAGTGAAAACTGCGAACGTCACCATGTTGACAAATAAATCTCTTGTGGAACAAATTCCACTGTCCTCCATGGTAGTTGCGCTTCACGTTGAAACAGGTGTTATTTTCTTGCATGTAAAGTTCTTTCCAACGCTGAAACTCTTCCTCACATTTCACATTTATACGAAAATGCACTTTGTCTTCGGTCTCACTAACTACCACAGAAGAAAAACCCTCAGCCTCGAACTCTATAACATCTCTAGAACCTGACATGGTGAAGTGCAGCTTCAGACTGATATGTGGCATGACCTGACTCATGAGGTGCACTCATAAGCTTATAGGTCCGTTACTTGAAAATATAGGCTTACTTATTGCCCTCTCTTTCTGTTGGCGGTTACTTGTAATGTTTCAGTGGCCATTGAAAGATACGGCTTCCTTATGAAAAAATATATATATATATATATATATATATATATATATATATATATATATATATATATATATATATATTATGAAAATTTACAAGAGTCTTTGAATGTTCTCTCGGCACCTTCTCACTCACGCCTTTACACCACACACGCTGGGCAGAACTAACTATCGCTCACACCCCTTATCACACTCCTGTTAAACCCATACTCAGCACTTTTAAACATCAACACGAGACATACATACATACATACATACATACATACATACATACATACATACATACATAGGACATACATATATAGGACATACACACATACAACATAAACATCAACACGAGACATACATACATACATACATACATTCATACATACATACATACATACATAGGACATACACACATACAACATCTCTCTCTCTCTCTCTCTCTCTCTCTCTCTCTCTCTCTCTCTCTCTCTCTCTCTCTCTCTCTCTCTCTCTCTCTCTCTCTCTCTCTCTCTCTGCAATGTGTGTGTGTGTGTGTGTGTGTGTGTGTGTGTGTGTGTGTGTGTGTGTGTTTCACGTGAGAAGTAAAGTCAGCTGTGAAAAGCACAAGTGCACTACAAAGCATCAGTCCGTTAAATATTTTTTATTAGACTAGACTCTCTCTCTCTCTCTCTCTCTCTCTCTCTCTCTCTCTCTCTCTCTCTCTCTCTCTCTCTCTCTCTCTCTCTCTCTCTCTCTCTCTCTGTGTGTGTGTGTGTGTGTGTGTGTGTGTTAAGAGAGAGAGAGAGAGAGAGCGCAATAAGTATATTTTTAATTAACACACACACACACACACACACACACACACACACACACACACACACACACACAGAGAGAGGCAGAGAGAGAGAGAGAGATTCAGAGGAGCGCGTGTCTTGTGCTAGGTTTAAGCGAGTCTGCCCTGGAAGTCGCCCGCCGCGTCCCGTTCTCGCCGTGGTGCGAGAAGTGTATACAGTTGGTGAATTTGCGCCCCGGAGAGCGCTGGATCTGCTACACAGGGCATCAGGGCGTCAAAACCCTCCTCGAGGCGCCCAGTGGTTGAGTGGTCACTCCACAAGGTCCTGACATACTTCACTTTCGAAGGCAGCCCCCCTAATCGAGATCAACAACTGCAGAGGACCACGTTCTTGATTTGCTTAGCATCAGGATACAGGGCCTCCCAGCTGGCCGCCCTGACAAGGCACGAGGCTTTTTCCAAGTGTGTTCCGGACAGGACCTCCCTCACCCTCACACCCTCATCCTCGTTCTTGGCTAAAAATGAGTCACAAGACAATCTCATTGCTCCAATCAAGATTCCATCTTTCTTAGAGTCGGGACTGCCCCATCCTCTATGCCCGGTTCACGCCTTTGGGGACTTCATTGCCGTGACCCCGGGGGCTTTATCAGACCACCTGCTCTATAACTCCAGGTCACTTAAGCCACTGTCACCGAGGTTTCTGGTGAGACTTTTCTGCAAAGTCATAGAATTGGCAGACCCAGGCAGAGCTCCCAGGTGTTACGTTCACCGGTTAAACTGGTAAGATTGGCATCGGGGTGCCGGTGAACAATAACAATAAAAAAAAACACTGCAGGTTCAACTAGTGAGGAAATGCAAAGGGGGCACTTTAAAAAGCTATTTTAATAACCCATAATGATATTGACACACAGATATAACATGAAACATGAAACACAGATATATAACATGAAACACAAGAATATAACATACACATATAACACCGTAATAAATACAACAATAAAGAACCCAACTTAATACCTAACAATAATCCTAATCCTATATAGAGGCAATGTGGAAAACACGGACGAGGGGAAGTGATACTTATGCGGTGTCGCAGTGGTGAAGTGCTGGGCGATGGTTGATCCCACGGTAGACCCAAGAGGCGTTGTGTTAACTGGTTGAGGCCTGGACCTCAACTTGACTTCCAGAAAGCCAAGAGCTGGCTTAACAATTCTGGTTGAGTGAATCCAACTTCGGGACAGTAGCGGGGCTTAATGAAACGGTGACGTGGAGGGTTCATGAGACGGTGGCGTGGAAGGTTCACGAGACGATGACGTGGAAGGTGAGGCGGAGAGGTGGCGAACGATGTAACAAGCGGAGGAGGTAATGGTAGTGGAGTATGTTACAGGCGATGGGATGGAGGATGCCGCTTGTGGGGTCCGTTTGTAGTAGGACAGCACCCACTCCAACTCCACTCGCGTCCACTTGTAGATGGAAGGGGCGGGAGTGATCCGGCGTCCAGACCACTGGTTCCGAGGAAAGAAACGCCTTGAGGTGTTGGAAGGCTTGGTCACAGGTCGGGGTCCAGTGGAAGGGGACGGAAGTGCTGATAAGGTCCGTCAGGGGGGCGGCCAGGGTGGAGAAGTTCCTACAGAATCTTCTGTAGAAACCAGCCATCCCCAAGAACCTCATGAGAGCTTTCCTGGTGGTAAGGACAGGGAAGCCAAGGATGGCCTCCACGTTAGCTCTCTTGGGGCGAACCTTGCCGTTCCCCACCACATGTCCCAGGTAGACCACAGTAGGCTTCCCGAAGGTGGACTTGGCCAGGATGACTGTAAGCCCGGCTTCCTGCAACCGACCCATCAGCCTCCGAAGACGGGTCAGATGTGTCGCCCAGTCGTCCGCAGTCACCACCAGGTCGTCCAGATATGCAGATGTTCCCTCCAAGTCCTGGGTGATGTAATTTATAGCCCTCTGGAAGGTGGCGGGAGCATTAGACAAGCCGAAGGGCATCACTGTGTATTGGTATAGTCCGAAGGGGGTGATGAAGGCAGATATTATTTGGGCCTCGTCCGAGAGGGGAATCTGGTAGTAACCTGTAAATAAGTCTATAGTGGTTACAAATTTGGCTACTCCTATACTATCTATAAGGTCCTCTATCAAGGATAATGGGTAAGAGTCTGGCACCGTCACTCTATTTAATTTCCTGTAGTCAGTGCAAAATCGACTACTACCATCTGGCTTAGATGTTAACAGGCAGGGAGAAGCCCAGGGAGATATACTAGGTTCTGCAAGGTGATGACAGAGCAGATAGTCTACCTCTTTTTTCATCAAGTCTCTTTTAATGGGTGAAATGCGATAGGCTGGTTGTCTTATAGGCTTGATGTTATTAGATATTAATGTTATGTCATGTTGAATAGTATTACAAACTCCTGGAAGGTCTACTGTGATTTCAGAAAAGTCTAGCAATAACTTTTTAAGATCAGACTGTTGTGAAGGTGTTAAGGAAAGAAACACCTCATCAAGGTTGGACATGATTTGGCTGTTTGAAGGGCGTCCTTTAGGTGACGAGAAGAGGAATTCGATGTCTGACTCTTCCTTGGGGGGCAAAGGACAAGACTCCTTCCCTACCAGACATGCAGGTACAGTGCGAGACAAGTCGTCCTCTGGTTCTCTGGAGTGGTAAGGTTTCTTTAGGTTGATATGAACTAGTTGGGAGTCCTTACGACGGTCAGGAGTGTGAACCACATAATTTAATGGACTTAGTTTTTGAGCCACAACATAAGGTCCCATGAACTTACTGTGAACAGCATTGTCTGGAGTGGGGAGAAAAAGTAAAACCTTGTCTCCTGGTTTGAAACTTCTCATGACAGATTTGGGAAGAGAATTCTGTTGCATTTTAGTTTGAGATTTGAGGAAGTTTGATTTAGCAAAAGATCTGACTTCATTGATTTTATTCTTAAGGTTACTGATGTAATCAGACACATTGGGGCTTGAAGGAGTATTTTGAGTAAACCATTGATCCTTTAATATTTTGAGATGCCCCCTGATCTGTCTACCATAGAGTAATTAAAAAAGGGAGTAACTTAAAGAATCTTGAGGAGATTCTCTTAAAGCGAAGAGAAGGAAAGAAATACTTTCATCCCAGTCTCCTTGATGATCCAAGCAATACTTCTTCATCATGGATTTTAATGTTTGGTGAAACCGCTCCAGACAGCCTTGGGATTGGGGTGGTAAGCCGAGGAGGTAACATGGTCGATGTTTAGCTCATTCACTATCTGTTGGAAAAATTGCTAGTGAAATTGCTACCCTTGTCAGACTGAATTTGTTTTGGAATTCCTACCGAGGTGAAAAAATGTATTAGATGTTTTACAATGGTCTTTGATGTGATGTTCTTAAGAGGGAATGCTTCAGGGTACCTGGTAGTGGGATCCATGAGGGTTAACAAATACTGATTCCCTCGTTTGGTTTTGGGTAAGGGCCCTACGCAGTCTAGAATGATCTTTTCGAAGGGCTCCGTCTGAACTGGAATAGGCGTCAGAGGAGCTGGCACAAGGCGTTCGTTAGGCTTACCCACAATTTGACATATGTGACATGTTTTTACATAGTGTGACACATCCTTTTTCATTCCTGGCCAAAAAAAATGTTGAAGAGCCGCCTTGTAGGTTTTTTGGATGCCTAGATGACCTGACAATCCATCATGAGCTAGTTCTATAATGGCTGGTCTTACTGACAAGGGGATGACAACTTGATGTGTTTCTGACCAGGTGTCTAGTTGTTTCAGTTCAGGTGGTATGTAGGCACGCATCAGGACTCCTTCCTGATAATAAAAACAAGGCAATTTAGACATATCCTTTGTCTCACTGGCAACATGTCTGATCTTAGCCAAAGTGAGATTCTGTTCCCGAGCATTAATCAAATTGTCCTTTGAAATGATGTTATTGTACAAGTTGTCAGTAGAGGTAATCATTGAACGGGCACTGTAAGCTAATTTTAGCCAAGGGATAAGAGAGCTGTGATTCAAGACCTGTAAGGATCACCTTCTTCCCAGTGAAAGCCTCCTTGATGTTAGGGATGACATCTTCCCTTAAGATGGATTGGGCAGCACCTGTATCACGCAGAACCTTGACATTTATTGCCTTGTCTTTACCATCAGTCATGGACACTTTACCTTGATACATGTACGAGTCATAAAGTTCTAGAGGAGAGTTGACAGTGTTAGCTAGGGCCACTGGTATCTTGTTCTCAAATGTGTTAGGTTTAGGGGCCACAAAAGAAAGTTGACCTTGAGAGGCCTTGCAATTTGGGTGTCTTCATTCTTGGATCGTGTGTCCTGGTTTCTTAAAGTATGTACACCAGGAGGAATTATATGTTAAACCACAAAAAAAAAAAAAAATGATAAGCGAATTACTTAAGTGGGGAACTTGGCAGAGTGATAATAAAGGCAACCTTGGAAATTACCTAGCTTATACTTAAGGAAACACTTACGAGTACAATCACTAATGAGGGGTAAACTAGAGAGTTACGGCATTAAGAGGGATCCGGATTACTCTAGTTACGAGACTTGAGAGTGAGGAGCGAATTGTACTGAGACTTGTTATTGATAAGGAGGCGGATCAGTCTGAGAGACTAGTTAAAATGGCCGATTCTAACTAGCGAGAAAAATTAACCGCGAAGTGAGGGGATTCAGGGTTCTCATGAACATATGATGATCCCAACACTTATTACACACCTGCCTATGTGCAAAAAATAGAGATAAGTGCTATCGGTGAACACGCCTTTCTACCTGGTTTCGTGCTCTACCACTGCTATGCGATACCAATGAAAGTCACGAAGCACTTTTAACCCAAAAGGAGCCACTTCATCGCACAAAGGTAAATTTAAACTACACGCAGAGTAAGTTACAGAAAAAAAAAAACACATCAAAGTCACTACACCACAGAAACACAAGTAATCACAGAAAAAAAGTCACTGGAAAAATGGAACACTGAACATGGGTTATAATAGTCCTGCACTCAGAAGGTGTCGCTGTCACGGTCGCCAATTGTTACGTTCACCGGTTAAACGGGTAAGATTGGCATCGGGGTGAACAATAACAATAAAAAAAAAACACTGCAGGTTCAACTGGTGAGGAAATGCAAAGGGGGCACTTTAAAACAGCTATTTTAATAACCCATAATGAAACTGACACACAGATATAACATGAAACACAGATATATAACATGAAACACAGGAAAATGACATACACATATACATATAGCACAGTAATAAATACAACAATAAAGAACTCAACTTAATACCTAACAATAATCCTAATCCTATATGGAGGCAATGTGGAAATAACGGACGAAGGGAAGTGATACTTATGCGGTGTCGCAGTGGTGAAGTGCTGGGTGATGGTTGATCCCACGGTAGACCCAAGTGGTGTTGTGTTCATTGGTTGAGGCCTGGACCTCGACTTGACTTCCAGAAAGCCAAGAGCTGGCTTAACACTTCCGGTTGAGTCGAATGGGGCCGCGTGAATCCAACTTCGGGACAGTAGCGGGGTTTCATGAAACGGTGACGTGGAGGGTTCATGAAACGGTAGCATGGAAGGTTCACGAGACGGTGACGTGGAAGTGGAGGCGGAGAGGTGGCAAACGAGGTAACAAGCGGAGGAGGTGATGGTAGTGGAGTATGTTACGGGCGGGCCGTAAAAATGTAGATAGAAAAAGGTCTATATTCCTCTACTTAGTATCCTGTCACCCTGGTTTATTGTCAGAAATACTCGTATATCAGGCGGTAGAAATAGAGAATGAGAAAAATAGTACAGTCTGCCTTTTAAACACCTTGTTTATTGCCTTGCGGGAGTTGCCAACACTCGCTGTACAACAAGATACATTTGAATATTTCCTGCTTTGACAAATAATTAAAGCTGGACACGATAACGAAGAGGAAGATGTCACAATAACCAATAAATCGACATATGGTATTTGTATAAGCATACCGTCTCATTAATAAGAGAATCAGTAACAGATAGATATCATAAATATATATACATGCGTCCTGTCTTCATAGACAACCTTTTGCTACGGCAGTAGTCTTGTAGCGGTTGTGGTGGTGACAACAGTTGTGGCGGTGGGCTATACTGACCCTGACCATACACACACACACACACACCCACACCCACACACACACACACACACACACACACACACACACACACACACACACACACACACACACACACACACAAACACAAATAAAGTGAAGTGTTGCTATATTACCGACAGTTTTCAAGAAGCACCAGCAGCAAGAGAAGCAATGGCAAGCCTTCACCACAACACTTCACACTGCCTAATCTTCGTCCATTTACCATAGGCCAAATATGTGTCAGAATGCAGCCAAGGTATTTATAAGGCTATTCAGTTAAGGTTACGTTTTCTTTACATATGAAAGTGAAAACTACGCAAATATTTTAAAGTAATGGTATAAGGACCATCAAAAAGAGCAAGGTGTCTGTATTACCCTTCACTTGGAATTTTGAGCTTTTTCATTTCAAGGTATAAGTGGGCATTTATGGTAGCAAAAGAGTGTCTGTCCTCTTTTAAGTGTGAAATCAATCTATTGAGTGAAATATGTGGACTTTGAAATGGTGTTTGGGGCTGTTGTAAAAAGCTCCTATTTTTCATTATTTTATTTGCTCACGTTTCTGCTTCTCGGTCATACTCGCTGTAGAATGCCCTAAAAGATACCTCAGACTCCCAGAAGTGTGATAAAATACTTGCCAAGTGAAAATGGCTTGACTTTACAGGACGTTTTAAGAGATTTATGGGTTAAAATGTTTTTGTACTTTTAACGTACTTAATTTAGACCTTTTTTAAAAACCAGTTAAGCTGGAGATATTTTGATATTTTGAAAATTAGTTTAAGTATTTATCACGTCATAAAATAACAAGCATTTGGCCATGGCTTCGTTTTTTTTGTAAAAGTCATTTTTTAAATCAAATTATTTACGTAATTTAGCCGAGTACCCCCGTTCCCGTTCTCAATGATGACCAAAGCCCAGGTGGTGACTCACCATAGCCCCAGGTTGCCGCTTTTCCAAATCCGCAGTTCGTCAATATTTTGCCTAATATCTAGTGATTTCTACGCGTTTTCGCATGTTTTGAGGTTCAGGAGTGTAGATAATTGTAGCAGGAGGAAGAAAGGAGAAATAAAGGAATATAAGGAGAAAGATAGAGAAATGGAGGAGGAAGAGGAGCAGCAGCAAAGCTACAATACTTAAGTCACCCTCCATTTCTTAAATATATTGTCTTTTATCTAACATTTTGATGTTTTTTTTCTAGGCTCAGACGTGTAGATGGAAGCAATAGGAGGAAGAAGACGGAGAAGCAATGGACGAAAACGAAGAAATGAGAAATAGAGAAGGAATAGAAGAAGGAGCCAAGGTGTAATATTTAGGCAAGTGTCCTTTTTAATCCTAACGTTGTTTATAATGCATACTTTTGGTTTTTGGGATATATTTGCTTTGTTTTAAGCTTGTTCATTAGTGTTGCATGGTGTTTGGAGTGTTATAAGTATGTTTAGGGTTCATTTCGTGTATTTTCAGTGTGTGTTAGATCTTTTAGATATATTTTACGTATCCTAAGTGAGTGGATTGAGGTGTGTGTGAGTATCTGTATATGTTGAGTGTGGTTTGGGACAACTTTTAGGGGTTGGTTGGTGTTCTGAGTGGGGTTTGGCTTTATTTTGAGTGTTATAAGTGGTGGGGTGTGTGTGTTAGTGGTCTTTTGGGTGTGTGGGGGGTTATTTCAGTAAATAAGCGGGTTTGGGTGTGTGGTTTTTGGCGGGTGTGTGTAAGAGTGAATTAGGTCTATACGAGGATTTTTCAGTATGTTTTGAGGCCATCAACAGGCTAGCTCCGTGTCAGTGAGCCCTTATAACAACTGTCCTTCATTATTGATTACCCGCTTCGTTTCCAGGTGACGACAGGCAGAATGAGGTGGACGTGGCGGAGGCTGTGGGCGGTCAATTCACGGCGCAGGTTACCCACACCTTGCACCACACTGACTGCCCGCCGCTGTTCAGTAAAGTCGGGCAGGTCTGTATCTCCGTGTTCTGCCCTGCATATAGGAGTAAAGTAAGTTGTGGTTTTTGTTGTTGTTGTTCTTGTTTTTCTGTTAATATTTGTTTGCTCTCTCTCTCTCTCTCTCTCTCTCTCTCTCTCTCTCTCTCTCTCTCTCTCTCTCTCTCTCTCTCTCTCTCTCTCTCTCTCTTCTTCCTTCTTCTTCTTCTTCTTCTTCTTCTTCTTCTTCTTCTTCTTCTTCAAGTTCAACTGTTAAGGTGAGGCCTGACTGGACTGTCACTGTCACTCTACGGTCTGTCTCAGTCCTTCACCTCTACATTTAGCAGCAGCCTGAAGACGTTAGTGTGGTATTCAAGGGTACTTTTGTTAGTCTTTGCATACATCAACATGCATTTTGTCTCACGAGTATAATTAAGATCAGCAATTTGCGTATAGGAGTTAATGGTCTGCTGCTGCTGCATCGCCTTGCCAGATCAGTCGGTGATATGCAGTAGGCCTATTCACACAGCCTAGTAAGTGAAGGACCGGGTCAGTCAGTGCAGCGGCGATCACTTTGCATCTGCGTCAAGTTACGCAGTACACTCGTATAGTTACCATTATTGCACACACTGCCCTTGTTACAGAGTTAGTGGGTTCAGATACAGCCTAGTACAGTATTCTGAAACGCTTTGTTCTCTCACCACCACTGCTTTCCAAAGGCTCCTCTTGAAAATATTCATGTTTTTAAGAGTATTTTTATAGTTCAGGTGATAGATTAGCAAGATTTCTAGATTATTACAAGGAGAAACTGTTTTGAAAACCCGCCTAATTATCTCTGTGGCCTTGTACATTTGTCGTGGTGAGTGAATAAATCTTTTCTAAGGGTGTTTTTATGGTTATGGTGATAGATTGGTAAATTTCTAGTTTATTAAAAGGAGAAACTGTCTTGAAAACCCGGTTACTCATCCCTGTGGTCATGGAAGAATTGTCATAGCCAGAGAATAACGCGTTTTTAAGGGTGTTTTTATGGTTCTGGTGATAGATTGGCAACATTTCTAGTTTATTAAAAGGAGAAACTGTCTTGAAAACCAGGCTAGTTGTCCCTGTGACCATGGAAAATTATCAGAGCGAGAGGAGAAGGCATTTCTGAACCTGGGCCAGTGTGGAAAGCAGTATTCCTCCAGTTATATAAGGTGTAGTGCTGCAAGATATTACATTGAACTCTCTCTTGTATAGTGAATAGTGAGAAAAAGATGGAGAGAGTCTTTGTAACAGTTAAACGTCCCAAACTGACACTTCTAATAAACACCCTTATCACCTCTCTCTCTCTCTCTCTCTCTCTCTCTCTCTCTCTCTCTCTCTCTCTCTCTCTCTCTCTCTCTCTCTCTCTCTCTCTCTCTCTCTCTCTCTCTCTCTCTCTCTCTCCTGTCTTCAATCACTTCATTAACGAGGGCGGCTGAGGCAGAGTATAGGCTGATTAGGGAAGACTGGGCTTGAGTGTGGGCGTGGCAGGTGTGGGCGGCAGTGGGCGTGGAGCTCATGACTCCGCCGATAGGTGTGTCTGAAGGTAAGGGGAGGGAGGGAGGGAGAAAAAGGATAAGCTTTGATAAGATTTCTCTCTCTCTCTCTCTCTCTCTCTCTCTCTCTCTCTCTCTCTCTCTCTCTCTCTCTCTCTCTCTCTCTCTCTCTCTACTACTACTACTACTACTACTAC